>NW_018393469.1:15936-33898 GCF_900095145.1 Mus pahari
CCAGTGCCTGGCAAACACCGAAGTGGATGCTCACAGCCAACTATTGGATGGAATACAGGGTCCCCAATGGAGGAGCTAGAGAAAGTACCCAAGGTACTGAAGGGAGCTGCAACCCTGTAGGTGGAACAACAATATGAACTAACCAGTACCCCCTGAGTTTGTGTCTCTAGCTGCATATGTAGCAGAAGATGGCCGAATCGGCCATCACTTGGAATAGAGGCCCCTTGGTCTTGCAAACTTTATATGACCCAGCACAAGGGAAGGCCTGGGCCAAAGAGTGGGAGTGCGTGGGTAGGGGAGCAGGGGCGGGGGGGATATAGGGAGCTTTCAGATAGCATTTGAAATGTAAATAAAGAAAATAAAAAAAAAAAAGAATCACTTCTTGACAGGAAATTGGTATGGCTGTTGCCTGAGAAGGTGTACTAGCATCTGATGAAAACCGATTTAGACACTCACAGCCAACCATTGGACTTAGACCCAAATAGAAGAGCTAGAGGAAGGCCTAAAAGAGCTGAAGGGGATTGCAACCCCATATGTAGAACACTCCCAACAAACTTAACCAGCCAGAATTCCCAGGGTTAAACCACCAACCAAAGAATATACATGAAGGAAACCTTAGCTGCAGATATGGATGTTGCAGAGAATGGCCTTATCTGACATCAATGGGAAAGGAGGCACTGGGTCCTGTGGAAACTTGATGGCCCAGCATTGGGATATGATACAAGGGAAAGGCTTGAGTGGGTATGTAGGGGAGGAGCACCCACATACAGGCAAAGTGCAAGGCGGAGAGGGAGGATGGGATGGGGCTTTGTGGAGGGAAAACAGGGAAGGGGATCACCATTGAAAGTGTAAACAAATAAAATAATTATTTAAAAAACACAAAAAAATTAATTCCAGCTTAAAAGTCAAAACAACCTTGGGAAATTAGAAGGCAACACACACATACACACACACACACACACACACACACACACACACACACGCAGTATACTGAACTAAAATTACAGAATCTGTTTAATATTGTCACTGTAGAGCAATTTCATACAATATATTTTATGTTTCATTTTATAGTGTTTAGAAATTTGAAATGTGAATACATGTTGAAACTTACATTTATACTATGCAGTATACCAATGAACACTCAGTTTTCTATTGAGTTCTGAAAAGGCTGATTCTGTGATTGCATATTGATTAGAGATAATAGATATCTTGTAATACTTTTGTAGTTTGAGGCTGATGATGCTTCAGCATAAGTATCCAATCAGACAGAACAGTTTTTTAAACATTATCATATAAAACATGTTCCTGGCCTCTCTCATATTACATGAGACAAGCAATTGTAGAGAGATCTAAAATATCTTTAAAATAAATGTTCTTGAAATATGATGGGGCTACAAATAGCCCAAGAAATAGATTAAATAATGCCTTATTAAATAAAACATTTTAAATGTCAGTGGGACATATAACATAGCTGTGTAAAATGTGGTATTTTGATACTGCTTATGAATTAGATGAGATTATACAGATTATAACTTCAGAATTGAAGGAAGGAATTATGTTACGCTGGACATGCTTTTTATTTGTTTCACTGGAGAAGAAAAACTCTGGATTCCTTTAAAATTAACAAAAATTATATTTAACCAGGTCATCTTCCTGATGATCCTGACTGCATTCATGTAAGAAAACCAGAAGACCAACAAAATGGGTAACATATTTTGCTGATACCTCTGTATAGGACCAGCTTTGAGGTTCACTGAGACATGAAAATTTCTCCGAATAGGACTTCAGTTAAACATAGACAATAAATTTTGTTGGCTACAGGATCCTCAAGAGTTATCATGCCTTTCAAAAGGCTTAGATACTAATTTATATTAGAGTTTCTTTATAGAGTTCAATCTAACTTATAAAAGAATGACATGTGCCTTACCTGATGGAAGCAGGATATCATCATTAACAGATTTTCCATATCACACTTTCTATAAATATAATAATGAAGAAACATATATCACCTATGAAAGTTTACATGTCTACAGACAACACTGAAATCAAAGAGGCCTCTTATTTTATTTCTTTTGTGGCCTTCAATCTAATCTTTAAAATTTTACTCTTCTCTCTCTAAATCTATTTTGTTCTGATTTCCCTTAAAGAGGATATATGAAATAATAATCATTACTGAACATATAATTATTTTATGTTGACAATAAAAACAAAACTAGAAGGTGTCCTATTGCCTTCTTTTATATGGTTTTCCATTTTTTTAATGAAAAAAAATTATTCTTTCTTAGATTCTTTCTGTGGAGACTTTTTTCTCCTTTCTTTGTTATATATTTAAAGATCATATTCCTATGACTCGATATGTTCTGTCTCTATAGCCTGTATGTACATTTTAAAACACTCTTATCTATTTTTCTCTGCCTCACAATTTTTATGTGACTATAATTACATGTAATTACTTTCTAACCTTGATGCCTTTTTTGTTTTATTTTTCTCAACTTTTTTTTCATTCCTGTGTGACTTTTTCTTTTCAATTTATTTAATTTTTATCTTGAGGACATTATTTTACTAATATCAAATTATCGAGATATCTCTTTGATGTACTACACCTACTCTCCCTATTTTCTTATACATTTAAGCATAATTCTAAACATATTATCTCATCTCATCAGAAGTTCATTTGAACTTGGAGTATTTCTGAGACCCTCTGTGAGCCTTTGTGGTTCAGCTCAAACATCTCACTGAGACTAGCCCCAGCCCCATCCATCAGCTCACAGAGGAACAGTTGTTCTCTCACACTGTGAGCAGTTTACTGGCTAGGAAGACACAAGCAGATATATAAGACTGGAGACACTATTTTTTCTGTTGTAAAATGGAGCCTCGTGTTAGATGCACTGACTCATAATGTACACATTTGCCCCATGTAGGATATGGTCCACCATTTTGGGCCATGATGTTGTACACAGGATTTCCATCCTACTTGGTCTTTAAAGGCCATGTCTGCACTGGTATGTCTCAAAGTTTTTCTAGCTCTAAATGGATCACTATGGGCTGTAGCACAGCATTGCTCTCGATGTAGTTAGGTCAGACATGTGGTTTTACATTAAGTGAGAGGGGACATCCAGCCCACAGAAGAAGCTGTGCCAAGACTGGCCAAATAATTTATACAGGGTCTCCAGCTACCTGAATACAAATGTGATCTGAGCTATTTCCATTGTTACAAGCCAATTATCCCCTCTTCTCTATACAGAGCTATGATTGATGACATAGAAATGATACACTCTGATTCATTTTTTATGACAACTGTTTTTATTTCCTTTATTTTCTGTATGATACTCTAATTATATCAGTTTCTTTCTCCTTCTAAATGCTCCTATATGTTCCCTCTTACTCAATTATAAATGTGAAACAATTTATATTTGCTGTTTGATTCATATGTATACATTATATATGTATGAATAAAGTATAATTTATAATTTTTCTTATACTTGCTTTTTATAAAATAATTATACCATGATTTGTAATAAATGAAATTCAGATGTATATACAGGGGAATCTGCCATAAGGGAGATACAGTATGATACTGAATGATCTGTGTCCTTGTAGAGGCCTATTTGAGAGAAGCCAAAAAATGCTTTAAAACTCATGGACTGTGGCACAACCAGTAACACAACTACCATGGCCATGCCTCAGACAGGCAGAACACTGAGGACTAAGTGTCTTAGGACTTCATGTTGTTATGGAGCAGAGCTCTGCCTGTTGTACTCTCAGTATTCACATCTTTCCTAGTCAAAGTGTTGTGTGAAAACTCAGAGGTGTATTCTAGCACCTAGATTTGTAGTATTATTAGCAGTCACATTAACAATACTTGATCTTTGATAAGCATTGCTGCTGGAAAAGATTAGATTCATTCACCACTCTTGAAAAGAATTTATAGATGTAGATGGTCAGCAATGTTCACCACCTTTAGAATTTAGAGTTGTAGCTTTTCAGTAAAGTTAGATTAAGATATTTTTGTCCATGTTTTTGATTTACAAAATGGTAGGTAACAATATGAAGTTCATAAAGGCACAGACTTAATAGTTGAGCTAAGGATATATTTTGTGGTCAGTGAACAAGAACAATGGCAGCCTTAAGAGCACTACCTGGCATCACTCTCCTTCTACAACTGGGCAGGCGATCAAGGTGATGATTAATTTTTTTGTACCCATTATTGCCTTCAGCTTCCACATGATTCAATAAAAACATTGGCAATCAGTAGTTGTGTACCATGAGGATTTAAAGTGTTATAAGAGGTGAGTTTTCATATACTTTACACAAGTTAAAAAAAAATAGGCAATACAAGAAGCTTAAATGTGGTAAATATAACCATAAACTAAAACACATAATGTTTAAGACATGGGACATATTTGAAGTACAAAAGCAAAAAAGGAACCAATATGTTCATAGAATCACACTGACTGCCAGGTCAAACAGTGATAAATTCACCAGAACCACCTTTATTCTTTTATAACTCCTGAAAGCCCGTCCTTATATCACAAAATATTCCTCATGGTACACACCAAACAGCCTAGAGCAAGAAAAAGGAGATAGTTCATCTTTGAGAATTTTCTCTTTCTTCTTAATCAGAAGAGTAGAAGTATTCAGCTCCTGGTGAAATGATGAACTGAAGAGGTTCACAAAGCATTTAAGTTTGCACAGCATCCTGTGAACAAGGCAATTCACTCTCTTTAAATAAATTTTCAGTACACTATAGCAGACTGGATGGCAGTATTTGTAAGTGTCTGGCTTTGTACTCATTTAACCTATGGGATTTAGATTCAATGGAGTGTAATATAAATGTTCCTGAATTGTTGACATTCAGAAATTGTCAAGAAATTCAAGCTGGTTTGGTCAGAGTACACACAAAAGAACATCATCTTCACAAAATGTTTCAAGAACATTAATGTTGACTGGTATTATTTTCTGGTTCATATACGCCCAAGATCTAAGTTCGACCTGTTCATTCTTATTATAAAAATGTCTATAAATAAATCACATTGAATTTATTTTCCCAGTCAGGTAAAAGATTTTCTGTATTCTACCATGTATACATTGAATATCAATAGCACAGTTTCAAGGTAAATGTGTAGAACAGACTAGTTTATATTTATTTTGCCCTAAACACCAAAACACTCAGATATGGAGAAAATGTATTTAATTCTTGCCAAAGAATAACTTCCTCTACATGGAATATAAGTGATTCTCGGATACATGAATTCTCCTTCCTAAATGTCCTTGTATACACTCTCATTTTCCTGTCAACTTATAATCACCACCTTTGAGAGCCATACCAGTCTCCATTCCTCCATTCTCTCTCTCTCTCTCTCTCTCTCTCTCTCTCTCTCTCTCTCTCTCT
Source organism: Mus pahari (assembly GCF_900095145.1). NCBI lineage: Eukaryota > Metazoa > Chordata > Mammalia > Rodentia > Muridae > Mus > Mus pahari. The sequence goes on from NW_018393469.1 coordinate 21,329, forward strand.
CTCTCCTTGCTCTTACCCTCTAGCTCTCTCTGCCTATGAAACAGGATGTACCTCTAAGCTAGTTCTCCACCACAATGCTTGTTTTCATGCTCTTTGCCTTGAGTATAGTGGATTAATTTCTCTCAAAGTGCAAGCAAACCCAGTTATAAACCTATCTTGGACTTATTGTCTTTTTCTACAAGTATACACCATTACTAAAAAAATCTAGTGAACATGAAAAGATAATTATAAACAAGTTTGAAAATCTCAACAAAATAAATTGAGGAATTTGGAAAGTTCTTTATTGTAATTCATTTCATTCATATATGGTTGTATTATAACTATATATATATATATATATATATATATATATATATATATATATATATATATAATGAGAATATGCTTTCAGTTAATGCCAGGTATGGGGCTGCTTCAGGTTTACATTGCAACTGACTACCATTTTGCTTATCATCCAGCAGAATCATGATTTTACTTGCTGCATACAATTTTTGCAGTTGTGTGACATTTGGAATTTAAAGATATTTTCCAGGGTATATACATTCAAGGTTCTTGATAGGTGGGATTATTGGTTTTTATTGTTTGTCCTGAGTCTTGATCATTCACTGGGATTAGTTGTGGTTATTTAATTGTATTGCTCAAAGATGAAAGGAGAAAAAGAGAAATTAGATATTAGATTAATCTCTCTCTCTCTCTCTCTCTCTCTCTCTCTCTCTCTCTCTCTTAATCTATCATTTGTTCCTTCAATAATGGAACTTCTAGTGCAGTCAACAACTCTAACCTCAAATCTGCTACAGAGCAATAGTGATTACTACCACACGGTGTTAGTACAGAGATACAGGGTCAATCAGTGGAATATAATTGGCAGTCAAGTAATAAAACCACACACCTTTGGAAACTGGATCTTTCTCAAAGAAGCCAAAAACATACAGTGGAAAAAAGAAACCATCTACAATAAATGGTGCTAGTCTAACTGGTAGTTTGTAGGTAGAAGAATGCAAATTGATCCATAATTCTCACCTTGTACAAAGTTCAAGTCCCTGTGGATGAAGGATTTCCACATAAATCAAGATATACTAAATTGAATGGAAAAAAACAAGATTGAAAGTAGCCTTGAACACATGGGAGTAGGAGAAATTTTCCTGAATAGAACACCAATGGCTCAGCCTTTTAGATCAAAAATTGAAAAATAAGACCTCATGAAACCCAAAAGCCTGTTAAGCTGAAGCACTCTGTCAATAGGACAGATCGGAAAACACCAGAATGGGTACAGATCTTCATTAACCGACATCCAATAGAGGGCTAATGTCCAAAATGTAAAAGAATTCATGTAGTTGGACTCCAAAACAACATATAATCCAATTTAAAAATAGGGCACAGAGCTAAAAGAGAATTCTCAACAGAAGAATCTCAAGTATCCCAGGAGCCCATTAATGTTCAATTCTAAGTTATCAGGGAAATGCAAAAAGTAAAAAAAAAAAAAAAATTGAAATGGTACTACATGATGACCTAATTCTAAAATTCATGGTCATATAACCCAAAGGTGTTCGACCATAAATGAAACATATTCCGCTATTTTCATAATAGACTAATTTATAATAGCATGATGCTGGAAAATAACCAGTTATCCCTAAGCCAAAGAATGAATACAGAAAATGTAGTTCATTTAAACAAGGGAATACTATTCAGCTATTAAAAATGAATGCATTATGAATTTTTCAGGGAAATTAATGGAACTAGAAAATATCATCGTGAGCAACGTAACCCAGACACAAAAGGGCATGCATAGTATGTCCTCACTGCTATGTGGATATTAGCCCCAAAGCTAAGAAATCCCCTAATAGAATTCACAGACCATATGAAGCTTATCAAGAAAGAAGGCCTGAGTGTGGATACTACAATCCCACATAGAAGAAAAACAAAATAATCATGGGGTACCTGGAGTAGAGAGAAACTTGGATGGTCAAGAGAATGGATAGTGGATATTAGAGGGATAATCAGGTATGGGGGTGGGTACAGAAGAGAATCTTAAAGGCCCAAGAAGATGAATGAAAATGTTTACTACTGGGGGAATGTGATAGTGGGAATCTTTTGATGATACAAGAGACCTAGGATGTAAGAGTCTCCCAAGAGTCAGTGGGTATGCCATTAGCCAAAATCCCAACAGTAGGGCCACTGAACCTTAGGAAAAGCCTCCAGTAGATATGCAGGCCTTTAGTTGAGGTAATGGTTTACACACCCATCTTTAAAAGTTTTGAGCCAGATATATTCCTGTGTAAAGAAAATGCAGGGATAAAAATGGAGCACAGACTGAAGAAATGGCCACGGAGTTGCAGGCAGAACTTGGGAACCATTACATTCGAATGCACTAAACTTTGAAATGACTACTGATGCCATGTTGTGCTTGAAGACAGGAGACTACCATGGTTGTCCTATGAGAGGCTGTACCAGCATCTGACTGAGACAGGTGCAGTTACTTAGAACCAAAAATTGGAAGAAGGTGCGGACCCCTTTGGTAGAGTTAGGGGAATAAGTGAAGGAAGTGAAGGGGATTAGAACCCCATTGGAAAAAGAAAAATCAACTAAATAGGACCCCTCAGAAATCCCATACCCTAAGCCACCAACCAAAGAGCATGCTTGGGCAGGTCCTTGGCCCCAGGTACATATTTAGCAGTGGATTGTCTCCTATGGCCTCAATGTAAGAGGATGCACTTAATCCTATAGAAATTTGAGACTCCATGGAAGTGGGATGATGGCAGGAGTAAGGGATGAGTTAGTGAGTGGGAGAGGCAACAACATCTCAGGGGAAAAGGCAGATGGGAGAAGAATCCAGGGAGAACCATGTTTTGGGTTTAAAGTGAATTAATAGAAAATTAAGGGTTTTAAAAATAATTTTATACTAATAGAAATTTTAGGTTGTATAATTTACTGAAAGAAATTTTTGATTGTTTTGCTAAATTTCTTATATACACGTTGATGTATTTTAGCCTACATTGTTCAAAAGCTTTTAATTTAACATGTGATTTAAAGTTATAATTTTTTAGTTCTTATAATTTTTATTGTAAGTATATTTTTAATGGTAGGGAAAATTTTTAAGCAAAAATGGGAATATGAAGTTTAAAATTCTGGATATGATAAGTGATCCCCACTCAGGTTATGGTTTGCTAAGAAAGACTCATATGGGGTTTGCTGAGGCAAAATCCATAGGAGCAAGATGTTTCAGGGAGTAAATAGAGGACTCAACAGACAATGAATACCAGCTTGCATAGGTGGTTACTTTGCAATCATTCATTGGTATTGCATCTTAATCTTCCCTGATCCTCCCTTCTTTGAGAGAGGCATAGCAGAGAACTTTTCCTGGTGTCCCAGCATGTCGGCTCACTGCCACTGACTTGTGCACTTTCTACAGATTTCTGGAGTTTTTTGTTAGATCTAACAACAGATGCTATTTCATGGTTACTATGCTAACACTACTAAACAGGACTGCTGGTATCCTGACAAACAGGAAAGGTATTTTTTCCAAAGAACTACTAATAAACAGGTACACATCCACTTGTGTTATTTACCACTTTTTCTCACACACATTTGGATGGTAAGCCAGAAGTTGAGATAAATCAGTTGAGAATCCTCATTAAAAGTAACTTTAAAAAACTCTAACCCAACAGCCTTTTTTGTTCTAAGATTTTTCTCTAAGTGTGGATTCTTACTAAGTTTTTGCCACAAATCCAGTGTATGAAATGGAATAGAATTTCTTTGAGGGGGATGTGTATTCTCACATCCCTTTTAATTCCAAGCAAGCAATTGCAGGCATTTCTACACTGCTTTACCAAATTTTAAATTCAAAGTAACAACAGAGACCTGGTATATATACAAACAAACTGCAAGCCTAAGGTCAGAAGTTACTGAAATTGTCTTACCCAACGAGTCTGTGAATACCCAGAAAAGTCCACCATGACTTACCATCTGGGCTTGCTCTGCCCTGCTCTGTTTCATGCGAGTCCTCATGGCTCCTCCATCATTGCAACCCTTATGACTGCTTATTTTCTCCATGTGTTTTCTCGACACCTTCTTCTCCTAGTGGTCATTCTCACCTCTCCTCTGTTGCTTTCTGGGACCCCTAGTTAGGATCATAAATCCTGCACTATTTTCTTCTTCCCAGATAATTTGTTCATCAAATATTTTATTAATCAATCAGAGGTAACATAAAACAATTTTTATATAACATAGAGACCAGCGATAGTTGACAGTGCCATAATCCAGGCTGCAACCAGATATCTCAACATAGAAATCAGCATCTGAATACAGAGTGCACAAAACCATTTATATATTTTTTAAAGTGTCTAGAATGTTACTTCTGAAATTCTATGGCATATATTGAAACAGTGTCTCCTTACACCTGACTGACAAGTGGGCTCTGAGGTATTGCTATGGTTACAAGAACAGTCTCTATCCTACTTTGCCTTGTGTTAGGATTGAAGACAGAAATGACATTCCAAGTCTCCTATTTTACTTTGAGGCACAACTATATATTATTTCAAATATTTTTGTATTTTACTGTAGTTATATCCCTCTTTTTCTCACTGCAAATCCTCCCATATATCTGCTCTTGCTCATTTTTAATTAATTGTTCTAAAATGTGTGTTTATGTTTGTATATGTATTAAATAGTGAATCAATTCTACCATAAAATTTGATATAACAATATTTCAATATTTGCTGTTACATTCATATATAACAACATTTATATGAATATTATTTACTTATTTATTTTATTGCTTTATATGAAACAACAATACCATGATTTATAATAAAACCAGATCACATGTGTACATACAAGAATGGGTCAAGGGGACACGAAGGTCTGTGTCCTTGTAGAGGCCCATTTGAGAAGAACACCAAACTGCTTTAGAACTCATGGNCTGTGGTACACCCACTAGCACAACTACCATGGGCATGCCCCAGACAGGCATATCCCATAGGACTAAGTGTTCTGAAGACTACAGGCTGTTATGGAACATAGTTCTGCTTGTTGTGCTCTCAGTCTTCACATCCTTCCTTATGTAAGTGTTGTGTGATAACTCAGAGGTAGGTCCCAGCCCCTCACTTGTCAGTATTGTTAGCACTCACAGTAATAGTGATTGATTTTTTTCAAGCATTGTTTCTAAAAGAGATTAATGATTTAATCACCACCCTTGAAAAAATTTAGAGATGTATATTGCCATCAATGACGACAAACTACCCAATTTGGAGATGTTGCTTGCTAGGAAATTTAGATCAAGATGTTTTCTCGATCGTTCTGATGTACAAAGTCATAGGAAATTATTTGAATTTGAGAAAAGAGCTCCTACATTTTAAAATTCAATAAATATTCTCATTCCTGATAGTGTGATGTGTGTAACTTTGATATTGGTTCCTGATAAGTTCCACTGCATGATTAGCAAAGGTACTTTATTGAAAACTCTTTTTCTACATTGAAATCAAAGTGATTAATGATACATAATTCCAGTAATGATTTTCAATAACAGAATGTTGTACAATAATCCTGAGTTACAATGGTGAATACTTTGTTTTTACAATATTGTATCGGCCTTAAATTTTAATTCCAATGAATTAGGAAGAGTGACTAATACAAATTTTCTTTTCTTGAGTTCAAGACTTTCATTTACGGCACATATCTGGGAGGTGAGAAAATAAGGGAGATATTTTAAAATACTATTGGTTTTCTATCACATTTTCATGTAAATATTTTGTATTGCTGAGATGGAAAAAATTTTTTGCTTTAATTTCAAGTTACATTTTCAGAAACAACTTACCTGTTTCATAGATATTTTCAATAGGAATTACAAATTGCTGAGGCAGCTTCACATATTCTTCCCGCATTTCTTCAGTGATAATTGTTTCAGTAGCTGCATTTCATTGAAGAAAAGTCAGAAGAGAGCCACTATATTCACATCTATTAGACCCAGGAATGAAATCAGTTTCAATAGCTTGGGACATTTTATTAGGAAGAAATACCCTGTAAAATTAGACACAATGGACCATTTATCCACTAAAGACAGTCTTAATAAAGATAATATCCCTAAGGAATATGTAAATAATGCAGCCTATCCTGAATCAGTGATACTCACATGTCATTAAGCAAGACTTCCACAGAAGTTTGTCAGCACAAACTGTGTATAGTTGGCATTTCCCATTTTTCCTAAACAATACATATTAAACAATAATACATCTTATTTCACATTTATCATCCCAAATCTATTTTTCCTCCAAGAAAAAAAAAATACTTATTGCTGTGAGTAAGACACAAACCTGGCCTTGATCTGCTCTTCTGGGATGATATCCTTTTGTTTATAAATAACTTCATTTCTCATTTTTTTTTTCAGTGTCTAATTCTTATCAGGAAAAGACTGACTTTCTGTTTGCACCAAGGCTTATGGATGGGAATGGGGCTCAGACCATTAAATGACAGGATTTCTAAAGTCATCAAAGTGAAACAAGACAATATTGATCAGTGCTAGGTATCTAACAAATCAGGATGGTTTGGAAGAGAAGCACCATTCTTCACTGTGAGTTTATAACACTTTTGTCATATCTGATATCAGATTTTCCTTTACTCATATTCACATTTATTAATTTTTACTTTTAGCAAACATAGGTTCTATTAAATGAAGTAGTTTTTACTGAGTTGTTATTTTCTCTATTTTAATGTGAAGAAAGTTTGAAACATCAAGATGTGAACCAGCAGGTTTAATATATTTTAGATGGAGTCATTCTTAACTCCAGCTTTCCTTATATTACTGTTAGACCCAAATCATCTCCACATTTCCAGAAACATAAAGTATGAGTTTGGCAATCTGCAACAACATACAAAAGTAATCTTAAAAGGTACAATAAAAATTAGGACAGTAAATGCATTCAAAATAAATACAAAATAAGAAATCATGTTTTGATGTCAAAAGTCCTTGTAAGGTGTACTGGCTAGATTTGTGTCAACTTGACACAGGCTGGAGTTATCACAGAAAAAGGAGCTTCAGTTGGGGAAATGCCTTCAGGAGATCCAGCTGCAAAGCATTTTCTCAATTAGTGATCAAGGGGGGGAGGTCCCCTTGTGGGTGGGACCTTCTCTGGGCTGGTAGTCTTGATTCTATAAGAGAGCAGGCTGAGCAAGCCAAGGGAAGCAAGCCAGTAAGGAACATCCCTCCATGGCTTCTGCATCAGGTCCTGCTTTCTGACCTGTTTGAGTTCCAGTCCTGACATCCTTTGCTGATTAACAGAGGTGTGGAACTATAAGCTAAATAAATTCTTTCCTCCACAACTTGCTTCTTGGTCATGATGCTTTGTCCAGGAATAGAAACACTGACTAAGACAAATTGGTACCAGCATAGTGGGGTATTCCAGTGACAACATGACTATATTTTGGGGAGGACTGTGGAAGGACTTTAGAACTTTGGGCTAGAAAACCTATTTGGTGTTACAAGCTCTGTGGGATTTTGTGTAGGAGCTTGGAAGATAATGTTGAGAACAAAGCAGAAGATGGAGACCTGGCTTTTGAAATTTCAGCAGGAAGATTAAAGACTTTTATCATGGCCACTGCTATTTTGATTGTGAAGAATCTACGGTTCTGGTTAGCTGGGGCTAAAAATCAGTTGTGATTAACAAGATACCAGAACTACTAAATCGGAAAATTTGCATTACTGGTACTATTGATGCTGGTTAGCTGGAGCTTTGAAATTAGCTGTGATTAAGAAGAGACAACAGCACTGAGGTGACATCTTCTGGGAAGTATTTTCTGAGAGCACAGAGCCTGTGTTCCAGAGATAGCCAAGGTTGTACCTTGTGCTGTGGCTGGACTTAATAATGTCTAAGTATTACCCAGGTAGTACTAGTTTTGAAGGCATAAAGGGATCATGCAGTGCAGCTCAGGCTTGGCACTGTGAGTGGCCTTGGAAGGCCATTGGTGAAGATGCAGCCTCAGTTGCAGTTGATGGCCCAAGACTGAAGGGGTCATGCACTGTTTTGGAGATGCCAGTACCATGAGATGACCACCAAGAACAGCAGCAGCAGTGGAGTACAGGTAGCAGAAGCCTAGAAGACAATGTGTGTGCTACAAAGGACAGGGCTGGAGAAGTGACCCAAGCCCTTGGAGGAGCCCAGAAGATCGTGAGTTGGATCCCAGACATTGGACAGTTGGAGTTTAATTGATGCTTTCAATTGTGACTGTGCCCTGATATTTTTCCCTCTTGAAGGAAGAAAATATTTTAGTGGATCCCACAGTTAAGAGACTTAATTGTAAAAAGACTTTCGATTTTGGAAGATATTGGATATTTTTAAAGGATTGAACTTTTAATATGTAAAGACTGTGGAACTTTTAAAGTTGTTTAGATCTTGGGGATGAATAAGAAACTAAATGTTGAGGCTTACTAGTAATATGTTTGTGTGTCAAGCTGACAAGAGGTCAATTGTACTGGCTAATTTTATGTCAACTTAACACAGGTTGGAGTTATCACAGAAAAAGGAGCTTCAGTTGGGGAAATGCCTTCAGGAGATCCAGCTGCAAAGCATTTTCTCAATTAGTGATCAAGGGGGGAGGGCCCCTTGTGGGTGGGACCATCTCTGGGCTGGTAGCCTTGGTTCTATAAGAGAGCAGGCTGAGCAAGCCAGGGGAAGCAAGCCAGTAAGGAACATCCCTCCATGGCTTGTGCATCAGGCCCTGCTTTCTGACCTGTTTGAGTTCCAGTCCTGACATCCTTTGGTGATTAACAGCAGTGTGGACATGTAAGCTGAATAAACCCTTTCCTCCCCAACTTGCTTCTTGGTTATGATGTTTTTTCCAGGAATAAAAACCCTGACTAAGACATAACACATGGAATTAGGATGAATTTTCCTCTGAAAAATCACTCATCACAGGAGCAAAGAGTTAAAATTGTACAATTTGTGTAGCTTTTACCTATATTTCTCCATTATTGCTGCACCATTCTATTCAAAACCTGTAGTCACAGGCAAAAATCCAAACTGACAGACAGAAAGACAAACAGACAGACAGACACACAGACACACACACACACGTACACACACACACACACACACACAAGCATGAACAATCAAACTTCAAAAAATTATTACCTGTTTTGGAGATATTACTGGATTATAAATAATATCAATATAGTATAATAACTCTAAAGGAGAGAAGAAATCTATTCTTTTTTGTTTTGTTTTTGCAATTTAATCTTTTATTTATTTACACTCCAAATTTTATTCCCCCACTGCCCCAGTCCACTATCTGACTCTTCCACATTCTATACCTAACCTAACCCCCTTTTCTCCACAAGGATGACCACACTACCACCCACCAATAACCCCACCTACACAGATCTCTAAAGTCTCTGGGGCCTCCAGTCCCATGAGCATTAGCTGCTTCTTCTCTAACTGAACCTAGACCTGGCAGTTGTCTCCTGTATATATGTTGGGGGCCTAACATCAGCTGGTGTATGTTGCTTAGTTGTTGGTTGAGTGTTTGAGAAATCTGAGGGTTCCAGGTTAATTGAGTCTGCTGGTCCTTCAACAGGGTCACCCTCCTCTTCAATTTCTTTCACCATTTCCCTAATTCAACCACAGGGGTCAGCAGCTTCTGCCCATTGGTTGGGTAAACTTATCTGCTCTTACAGTTGCTTGCTGGTTCTTTCAGAGAGCAGTCATCATAGGTCCCTTTGTGAGTTCTCCATAGCCTCCATAATACTTTCAAGTCTTGGGACCCCCTTTGAACTGGTTACCACTTTGGTCCTGTCACTGGACCTTCTTTTCCTTAGTTTCCTCGCCATTTCCATCACTGCAGTTCTTTCAGACAGGAATAATTATGGGTCAAAATTTTGACTGTGGGATGGCAACTGCCCTCCCTCACTTGAAATAAAGGAAGAAATTAAAGACTTTTTAGAATTTAATGAAAATTAAGACACAACATACCCAATCATATGGGATACAATGAAGTCAGTGCTAAGAGGAAACCGCATAGCCATGAGTGACTCCATAAAGAAATTGGAGAGATCATAAACTAACAGCTTAACAACACATCTGAAAATGTATATGTATTCACTAATAAGTGTATATTTGTTTAAAATCTCAAAATACCCATGATACAACCCACAAACCATATTGAGTTTAAGAAAAAAGAAGACCAAAGTACAGATGGTTCATGTCTACATAGATCAGGGAACAAAGTAATCACAGGTGGTAGAGGGAATTAGGGATCTGGGGGCAGAGAGAGGAGGAGGAAGGACAAAATGGGAGCAGAAGGAGATTTTGGAAGGGACAGGAGAAAAGAACAGAGGGATAGGAAATAAAATAGAAACTTGTACTGGTGGGAAATGGGGAACTGAGGGAAGCTACTAGAAAGTCACACACTTGAGGGAATCTGGAGATTCCCAGACACAAGTGCTAAAACTTTAGCTGTAATATCCATCAATGTGAGATACAACATGTAAAGACCACCTCCATTAGACAGGCATGGCCCCCAATTGAGGGACGGGGCCAACCAAGCATCTCAAAAATTATGTAACAGAAATATTTGTGTATAAATGTAAGACAGAGACAAAATATATTAAAAGGTGAGTGAATAATGGCCATCCAGTATTGGCTCCACATATGAATCCATCCCACCTACGTATATCAACACCTGCCCCACTATTGCTGATAACAATAAACACTTGCTGATGGGAGCTTAATACGGTTGTTGCTTGAGAAGCTACAGTAGCATCTGACCAAGACCAATTAAGATACTAACAGGCAACCATTGGACTTAGCCTGTGGACCCCAATGGAAGAGCTACAGGAAAGACAGAAGGAGCTGAAGGAGATTATGACCCCATACAAAGAACAATATCAACTATCTGGACCAGCTAGAGCTCTCGGGAATTATACCACCAACCAAAGAGTATACTTGCAGAAAACCATGGCTCCAGATAAGAATGTAGCAGCGGATGACCTCATCTGACATCAATGGTAAGGAAGGCTCTTGGTTCTGTGGAGGCTTGATTCCCCAGCATTGGGATATGCTAGAGAGGAGAGGCTGGAGTGATTGAGTAGGTGGAGGAGCACCCACAAGGAGGCTGATATTTTCAAGTTCCATCCATTTGCTAACAAAACTCATGATGCCCTGGTACTTAATAGCTGAATATTATTCCATTGTGTAAATGAACCACATTTTCTTTATCCATTCTTTCTTTGTGGGATACCTGGGTTATTTCCAGCTTCTTTCTGTCACAAATAAGTTTTCTACGAACATAGGGAACATATACACTTCTGGCATGGTGGGCCATCTTGGATTTAGGCCCAGGAGTGATATAGCTGCTTCTTGAGGTAGATCTATTTCCAATTTTCTGAGGAACCTCAAGATAGATTTCCAGTGTAGTTGTACCAGTTTGCAATCCCAGTAGCATTGGAGCATTGTTCCTCCTTGCATTCTCAATAACATGTTACAGCTAGCTTTCTTAACACTGGACAATATATATATATTTTCTTTGGGCGCTCAAAAAAACCTACAATGCGTCCTGTCCCCAACATATACCTGTTGCAGACGGAAGCAATTTCAAGAGAATAATGCCTCATTTCTGAAATTGGACTAGTGTTTTAGGTCTTTTGGTGGGTGAGTTATTAAATGTCTTGGTCATGCAAGGAACAAGGAAAGAATGTTAAATTCAGGGATTTCTTTCACTTTTCTTTTTCCTCTTTCCTCCTATTATTCCTATCTATGGGAAGGGAATAGGAGATGAGAGAAAAAGGCAGAAATATAACAATAACTTTAAGTGTAGATTATTGAATCTAATTTTAGGCAAAAGAGCATCATTCAGTGAAATTATTTTGTTTGGTTTTGAATATACATAAAAATTTAAGGTTATAGTTTGTCACAATATATGCACTTACATTTCAACTTTTTTCTAAGGTATTTTACCTTTTTATTTCTTCAAAATATAAGTTAAGTTCTAATTCTTTTAAACATTTATTTATAAACAGTTTAATAGAAATAAGAAATACACATTTGTAATCAATGAATCATACTTATTGGTCATGTTTGATATTACAGTATCTAGTTACAAAAATAAGCTTCATTAAGGTTCCTTATATGCTTTCATATATATTAAGTACATATTAGATATTTTAAGTAGATATTAGATAGGTAGAGACAAGCAAATGGCATATGCATACTAAGATTCTTCAAAAATATAAAAGATCCATAGACTATGGAATAAAAAATACATTATTATTAAAAATCTTTTTCTGACTATGACTTATGTATTCCCAGCAGCTTCTATTTTATTCTATTTCTGCCATTCTATTCAGAGATGAAGTACCTTGAAGATCCTCATTTTCTTGTTTGTTTCAAATATGGACAGCTAGCCACTGTCCAAAAAATGACCAACAAACTAAACAAACAAACAAACAACAAACAAAAACACTTTAAAGAAAAACAAAAAAAAAAAACAGAAAAGTACCACCAAATAACAACAACAACAAAAAAAACAAACAAAAATTTCTCCTGCCTCATGTACAGACATAATGCTGTCCATACTATACAAATA
>NW_018393469.1:34698-35876 GCF_900095145.1 Mus pahari
TGGTTTTAGATCTAAGAAGATGTTCCTAGATTATAAATACAAGTTATGAATAGAAAAGTATTAAAAAACTCTAAAGTCAAAGATAGTACCAGGTATATTAGGTAATATTAATATTTATTTTAATCCATAAATTTCTCTAAAACAGGAACTTGTTTTTGAAGGGTGATTTTTGCACGTGTGTGTGTGTGTGTGTGTGTGTGTGTGTTTGTCTGTGTGGGTATGTGCCTGTTACTACAGATTTTAAATGGAACGTTTCAGGAAAAATTAGGGACAAAGTCAAGCAAAGTGTGCAATATGAACTCTTTTTTTTCTCTGACTGAATGTTTTCTAAGAGGAAAATTGGTCCTAATGCCTTGTGATACAAAGACTTTTGATAGCAAAATATGATTGCTTCTTTTTTATTTACTTTGAATGCATACAGAATGTGTACTTGTATTACTTGTTATTCAGATCGCATTTTATCTTGATGAGCCCCCTACATCAATTTTTTGAACTTGTTTCTTAATCATATTTTGCATAATGTAAAATTATTATAATGTATATATGGATATATGTTTTATATATTAGGCAATGGTAAAGTATAAACAGAAAAAACACTAATGCTGTTAGCGCTTTATATATAAAATTTTATGACAATATTAAATACTTTCTAATTTTTAACTTGAACATTTATTTTTTAAATTTTTTTAATTTATTTATTATTATTTTCTTTATTTACATTTCAAATGCTATCCCGAAAGTTCCCTATACCCCACCCCTGCCCCTGCTCCACTACCCACCCACTCCCACTATTTTGCCCTGGCCTTCCCCTGTGCTGGGTCATATAAAGTTTACAAGACCAAGGGGCCTCTCTTCCCAATGATAGCTGATTAGGCCATCTTGTGCTACATATGCAGCTAGAGACTCGAGCTCAGGGGGGTACTGTTAGTTCATATTGTTGTTCCACCTATAGGATTGCAGCCCCCTACAACTCCTTGGGTAATTTCTCTAGCTCCTCCACTGGGGGCCCTGTGTTCCATCCAATAGCTGACAGTGAGCCTCTACTTCTGTGTTTGCAAAGCACTGTCATAGCCTCAGAAAGGGCCACTATATCAGGGTCCCTACAGCAGAATCTTGCTGGCATATGCGTTAGTAACTGCGTTTGATGGCTGGTGATGGGATGGATTCCCAGATGTGGT
>NW_018393469.1:37836-40183 GCF_900095145.1 Mus pahari
CTTGATCTCTTTGTATATATTGCATATTAGTCCTCTATCAGATTTAGGATTGGTAAAAATCCTTTCCCAATCTGTTGGTGGCCTTTTAGTCTTGTTGACAGTGTCTTTTGCCTTACAGAAGCTTTGCAATTTTTGTGAGATCCCACTTGTAGATTCTCAATCTTACAGCACAAGCCATTGGTGTACTGTTCAGGAATTTTTCCCCTGTGACCATATCTTCTAGGCTTTCCTACAATTTGTCCTCTGTAAGTTTCAGAGGCTCTGTTTTTTTTAATTATTTTATTAGATATTTTCTTCATTTACATGTCAAATGCTATCCCAAAGGTCCCCTATTCACTCCCCCTGCCCTGCTGCCCCACCCACTCACTCCAACTTCTTGGCCCTGGCATTCCCCTTTATGGGACATATAAATTTGCAAGACCAAGGGGCCTCTCTTACCAATTATGGTCCACTAGGCCATCTTCTGCTATAAATGCAGCTAGTGACATGAGCTCTGGGGTTATTGATTATTTCATAGTGTTGTTCCATCTATAGGGTTGCAAGTCCCTTCAGTTCCTTGGGTAATTTCTCTAGCTCCACCATTGAGGGCCCAGATTCTATCCTATAGATGACTGTTGGCACCCACTTCTGTATTTGCCAGACACTGGCATAGTCTCACATGGGACAGCTATATCAGAGTCCATTCAGCAAAATCTTTCTGGCATATGCAATAGTGTCTGCGTTTGGTGGCTGATTATGTGATGGACTCCCAGATAGGGCAGTGTCTGGATGCTCTAACCTTTTGTCTTAACTCCAAACTTTGTCTCTGCAACTTCTTCCATGGGTATTTTATTCCCTATTTTATGGAGGAATGAAGTATCCACAATTTGGCCTTCCTTCTTCTTGATTTTCTTATGTTTTGGAGATTGTATCTTGGGTATTCTAGGTTTCTGGGCTAATATCCATTTACCAGTGAGTCTATATCAAGTTCATTCTTTTGTGTTTGGGTAACCTCACTCAGCATGAGCATGTGTCCTTATTATCTGTTGGAACATATTCTGGGTATATACCCAGAAGAGGTATTGCTGGTTCCGCCAGTAGTACTGTGCAGTTTTCTGAAGAACCACCAGACTGATTTCCAGAGAGGTTGTACAAGCTTGAAATCTGACCAGCAAAGAAGTAGTGTTCCTCTTTCTCCACATCCTAACCAGAATCTGCTGTCACCTGAATTATTATTCCAAGTCATTCTAACTGCTGTGAAGTAGAATCTCAGAGTTGTTTTGATTTGCATTTCCCTAATGATTAAGGATATTCAACATATTTTCAAGTGCTTCTTATCCCTTTGGTATTCCTCAGTTGAGAATTCTTTGTTTAGCTCAGTACCCCATTGTTTAATGGGGTATTTGAATTTCTGGAGTTCAACTTCTTAAGCTCTTTGTATATATTGGATATTAGTCCCCTATCTGATTTAGGATTGGTCAAAATACTTTCCCAATCTGTTGGTGGGCTTTTTGTCTTATAGACATTATCTTTTGCCCTATAGAATCTTTACAGTTTTATGAGGTCCCATTTGTCAATTCTTGATCTTACAGAACTGGTCGTTGTTGTTCTGTTGAGGAATTTTTCTCCTGTGCCCATATCTTCGAGGCTTTTCCCCACTTTTTCCTCTATATATTTTTCAGTGTCTCTGGTTTTATGTGGAGCGCTTTGATCCACTTAGACTTGAGCTTTGTACAAGGAGATAAGAATGGATCAATTCATATTCTTCTACATGATAACTGCCAGTTGTGCCAGCACCATTTATTGAAAATGCTGTCTTTTTTCCACTGGATGGCTTTAGCTCCCTTGTCAAAAACCAAGTGACAATAGGTGTNTGGATTCATTTCTGGATCTTCAAATCTATACCATTGATCTACATGTCTGTCGCTGTACCAGTACCATGCAGTTTTTATGAAAATTGCTCTGTAATGCAGCTTAAGGTTAAGCATGGTGATTCCACCAGAGGTTCTTTTATTGTTGAGAATGGTTTTTTATCCTAGGTTTTTTTATTATACCAGATGAATTTGCAAATAGCCCTTTCTAACTCTGTGAAGAATTGGGTTGGCATTTTCATGGGGATTGCATTGAATCTGTAGATTGCTTTTGGTAGGATGGCCATTTTGATTATGTTAATCCTGCCAATTCATGAGCATGGAAGATCCTTCCATCTTCTGAGATCTTCTTCAATTTCTTTCTTTAGGGATTTGAAGTTCTTATCATACAGATTTTTACTTGCTTAATTAGAGTCACACCAATGTATTTTATATTATTTGTGACTATTGTGAAGGGTGTTGTTTCCCTAATTTCTTACTTGTCCCATCTGTCCTTC
>NW_018393470.1:0-8188 GCF_900095145.1 Mus pahari
GGGGCTGTAACCCTATAGGTGGAACAACAATATGAACTAACCAGTACCCCCTGAGCTCGAGTCTCTAGCTGCACTTGTAGAAGAAGATGGCCTAATCGGCCATCACTGGGAAGAGAGGCTCCTTGGTCTTGTAAACTTTATATGACCCAGCACAGGGGAAGGCCAGGGCCAAGTAGTGGGAGTAGGTGGGTAGGGGATCAGGGGCGGGGTTTTGGTATAGGGAACATTCGGGATAGCATTTGAAATGTAAATAAAGAAAATAATAATAAATAAATTTAAAAAAAAAAGAAAAAAATAATTACATGTGGTGGAACTTTGGATAACAATGGCCTCAATAGCTCATTAGGGAGTTGTTCTACCTGAGACGGGCTAGGGACTGTGGAGTTTTTGGAGGAATTGTGTTACTCAGTATTGATATTGGGGTTTCAGATGCCCAAATCTGTAACAATGTCTCTCTCTGCATGCTGCATGTGGTGCTGTGTTGTGGGCAACCTCTTATTTCGATATGTTCCTTATAAGTTCAAATCAACAGTTTTCACATAGCTTTTGTTAGCATTTCCTCAATCAGGTTCTCCCTAGAAAGTTGCACATGGGGACGAACATCTACAGGGGCAAGACTTAGTCTTGGGAGATATTTACTTTTTCCTTTTCTGTAATAAAATATTTACCTGTTTTTTTATTCTTTCCTTTATTTACATTGCAAATGTTGCCCCCTTTCCTGGTCCTACCTCAAAGAGTTCTTCACATCATCTACCCTTGCCTTTGTTTCTGAGGGGGTGCTCTCCACACCACCACCTCAGTTCAATCATCCCCTCACCCAACCACCATTCTCAGTCAGCACCCCCAAACACACATCCTCCTTCCATTGGACATCTAATCTTGGCGCATCCTCTCCCACTGAGGTCATATAAGGCATTTCTCTGCTATGCATGTGCTGTGGGCCATGGACCATCCCATGTATTCTCTTTGGTTGGTGGCTGAGACTCTTGGAGCTCCCAGGGGTCTAAGATGTTTGATATTTTTGGTCTGGAATGGTTGATTTTTTCGTCTTCCTGTGTGTGTGTCATCCCCTTAAGCTTCTTCAGTCCTTCCCTGTTTGCCCATCTTAAGTCTAAGTCAATTTGCAATGGTAGTCGCTGACCTATCTTAGTTTCTCTGAGGCCAGAAATGGCACTTTCTGGTGTTTAGAACCTCATAGTAAATCAGAGGGTAGATTAAGCAGAAAGGTTTATTGCTACTGCTCCTTTCTCTGGTGAGACAGCCAGAAGCCTCTCCACCTAAGCTGGTTAAACCAGAGAAGGAAGAAAGGAAAACAATTAAGATAATTTATTCTGGCAAATATGCAAGGCCACATATATATTCATATACCCACTCTCTGGCCTTGCCTGATTTTCTGTGTCATTCAACTACACAATTACTCATGCATGCTTATATACATACATAAATACTTGCACATATTCATATAAACAAACAGACATACACATTTGGATGGGTGGATGCATGGATGCATGGATGGATGGATGGATGGATGGATGGATGGATGGATGGATGGATGGATGGATAGATGGATGGACAGATGGGGCAGAAGTCTCCAAGCCAAACCATTCAACCAATGATTTTATTTTTTTCTCTCATCTTTTTATACCTTCTAAGACAAAAAGTTCTTAAGAAAATTACCTTAAATATAAATTGTTACATGAAATGGGAGTTATAGAAGGATAGTGATATTAAGCTCAAAGCAGTGCTTGATTTCTATGTTCTTTACAAGTTCAAATCAACAGTTTCACTTAGATTTGTTAGCATTTCTTCAAGATTCTGCCCCACCATTACCTGCCAACAGGTATGCTTGGCTCAGTATAAAAGGGGCTGCTTGTCCCCTCCTGGCTCTCTCTTGCTATCTTTTCTGCTTCCCTTTAGGTTCCTTCTCTCCCTATTCCCCTCCCTCTTCTCCTTACATGCTCATGGATGGCCTCTATACATTCTCTCTCTCTCTCTCTCTCTCTCTCTCTCTCTCTCTCTCTCTCGATTTCTCTCTCTCTCTCTAGTATTCCTGCATGTATGTTTGCAAGCCATAAGANCTCATGGATGGCCTCTATACATTCTCTCTCTCTCTAACTCTCTCTCTCTCTCTCTCTCTCTCTCTCGATTTGATATGTATACAATAGTATTCCTGCATGTATGTTTGCAAGCCATAAGAGGACACCAGATATCACTATAGAAGGTTGTGATCCACTATGAGATTGTTGGGAATTAAACTCAGGACCTTTGGAAGAGCAGCCAGTGAGTGCTCTTACCCTCTGAGCCATCTCTCCAGCCTGAAGTCCCACTTCTTAATTGTAGATCTTAGTGCCATTGGTATAAATGATCTTTGTTGTCACGTATTCAATGACTTTAAGAGTATCATCTACTTTCTATTCTATCGGGTGCAGTGTATCTGGTTTTATGTTGAGGTCTTTGATCCACATGAGCTATAGTTTTTGTGCAAGGTGATCAATATGGACCTATTTGTACTCTTCTATGTGCAAACATCCAATATGTATAACCTCATTTGTTAAAGATGATAACTTTTGTTTCAGTGTGGATTTCTGGCTACTAAGAAAAGACTCAAATATTTTTACTCTGTGAATGATTTTATGTCTGGGACATTGATTTCATTTTTCATCAACCTGTCTGTTATATCAACCATTACAGTTTTATTAATATAACTATGTGGTATAACTTAAATTCAAGCATTTTGAGACCTCTAGTAGTTCATTTATTGTTCAGAAATGTTTTGGGTATCATGAAGTTTTTGTGTTTTCATATGAACCTGAATATTGTCATTACAAAGTCTGTGAAGAATTGCGTTGGAATTTTGATGGGGATTGAAATGAATTCATAGATTGCTTTTGATAGGATGGAAACTTTTTCTATGTTTCCATGAGGACAGATTTACCTTTATTCTGATATATTCTTTAATGACTATATGGACCTTATGGCACTTCTATACCTGTTTCAAAGTGAATCTTCATTGTTGCTATTCC
This sequence comes from Mus pahari, assembly GCF_900095145.1. Taxonomy (NCBI): domain Eukaryota; kingdom Metazoa; phylum Chordata; class Mammalia; order Rodentia; family Muridae; genus Mus; species Mus pahari. Next base: position 3,024 of record NW_018393470.1, read on the forward strand.
AATTCACACACTTACTAATATAGAAGAGTCTTCATCTCTACTCTTCCCACTTTTATTGTTGATTTTATCCTAAATGGTAGACATTATGACTAGACATTAAATGAGGTGCCTAAATAGTTTTAATTTTCATTTTCCTAAAGAATAGGCATATCAAGAATGTTTGAAGTACATATTGGATATTTTTTATTTCTTCATTGAGAGCACTCAAGTTCATTTCTTAGCTGATTTTTTCATTGAGTTGTTTCTTCTGTTATTGGTTATGCTTTTATATCTTTTATATTACAGATATACTAGATTGTGCAGCAAAATTTTCTCTTGTTCTACATGCTGTATTAATATCCAGTTAACATCATACATTGTTGGTGTGATATATTTTACTTTCACGAGGACTCACATGTTAAATTCTGATGTTCTTATTTGATCATCCGAAGTTTTCTTCATATCTTTCTGCTTATACATTTCCTTACATATCAAAGATGCTTTCTCTATCTGTATTTCTAGCAGTTATGAAGTTTCTGGTGTTAGGATACGGTTTCTAATCTAATGTAGAATACAGAGTGCGAAGAGAGATAAGTTAATTTAATTCTTCTATATGAGGATATCCAGTTTCAGGGATTCATGAACAGGCTCCTTTTAACCCATTAACATTCTTGAGCAGGGTGTCAAAAGAAGACTTAGAAAGTTAACTAACCTAGGCCCATTGACACTCACAGAGAATGAACTGCCAACCAAAGAACATACGTGGGCTGGTCCTAGGCCCTCCATTCATAAATAGCAGTTGTGCAGTATGGTATTTTGATGTGTCTCATAATAATTGGAATGGAGGCTGTCTTCAGATCCCATTTCCCTATCTGAACTGCCTTGTCTGAACTTAGAGTGAAAGGATGTGCCTGTCCTGCTGTGACTTGATGTACCAGGGAAAGCTGGTACCCATGGGGAGTCTGAACATCTCAAAAGGAAGGGCAAGAGGTAAAGGAGGTTATGAAGATAATATTTTGAGTAGAGGAGGTTGGGAGGGTGTGATCATGATGCAAAATGAATGAATAGATAAATAAATTAATACATATGCAAATAAATAAATAAATGAAAAAAACAAACTTCATAAAACAAGATATATGAGACTGAGACATGGTTAAATAAGTAAAAGCACTGTCTGCTCTCCAAGAAGACAAGGATTTATTTCCTAGCACACATAGGTCAGCTAAAATAATTGGTAATTCCAGTATCACTTAAGCCAATGAATTCCTTGGTTCACTGTGAGATCTGAATACACACAGCACACAGATGTATACCTAAACAAATCACCAAATTTATAACATAGTAATAAATAAAATCTCAACATATTAAGTCAATGATGTAGCTGGATAGTTTCATATTTAGATCCATTCTATACCTTTGACCTGTGTTATTCCAGCTTTCTGATGTGTTTGTTACATGGATCTGTATTATAACTTAATATCAGGTATGTAAAAATGTTAGTTTATGTGATAAACCTAGGAGCCAATCCACATATAAACACAGAAAAATTATTCTTTTCAGTGTCCAGTATATATGTGCAGTTTTATTCATCTATCAAAATGATAAAGCATGTCCTTAAAAGGAAATAAATATTGTCAAGTTAAGCAAAATCTACCAGTCTGACAAAGAGGAACATTGCAAATTATCTGCAGTAAGATAAGATAGGGTAGTAAAAGTTGTATTATAGGCAGATGGAGAAAGGGAATGACTGGGAGCATGAGAAAGGATGACAGAGTGGGTAAACACAACACAAGTACATTTTATGTATAAGAAATGTCACTATTAAATCTATTACTTTATACTGTTAATATACTCTAACAACAAGAAATTAAAATCAACACAGAATACTTCTGGGTTGTAAGATCCTAGAGAGCTGGGCCCATATTGGGAATAAGATTATGAAGCGATCCTAGGATTACTATACCCACATTTGGGCTGAGAATTCTCAGTAACTCTGCAACAGAAAGGGCTTGGTTGATATTTCACTATACCAACAATCTGGATATCTTAGAGCAGTTCCAATTAGGTGACCCACCACCTATATAGCCTTGTGTACATTTCTTACTGGACATCTAGTACTCTTTCTGTAATATAAGCACTTAGCAGCTCTCACAAATATTTAACTGTGACCTCATTCTCCTAAGGGCACTTACAGAGTCAGGCAAGCATGAGCAGGAAGACCATCTGAGGATATGCAGCTAAACTCTGATGGTTAGAGAAGGGATGAAAATAGTGTCCGACAGGCTGTCTTGCTCAAGGAATTTAAGAAACAGGATGAAAATGATATGACATCACAGCTTTTTCACAATCTAGGTCAGGACCAAAGTGGAAATTCAAAAGAGGGAGAGAGAGTAAAAAAAAAAAAAAAAAAAAAAAAAAGGCATGCAAGGGAGGTAGGAACAGTGGAAGGGAGGGGAAGAGGGGAACAAGGTATCCACTTATTAACTTGTGATTCAGTCTTTTCCTAGGATAATCAGGTGTCCATCTTGGGCCTACCTATAAATGCTAGCCTGCATCTCCTCGCCAAACAATGTCTGTGGTTCCAACTTTGCTTTTGAGATCTAGATCCCTAACAGGAGGCTGCCTACTGCTTCTTTTTCCACTTACCTTTACTCAACATTGCTTCAAATGCTCCTCCTGGAAGTCCTTCTTGTTGACCTTACTCCTTTGTTGCTTTCTTTACAATCTTTAAGTAACCTGAGCGACAAAATACTTTGATCTTTGACATTTTATTGAGGGACAAAATATCATCTTTTATATGTGACTTAAAAGCTTCTCCCCAACTGAGTTAACACTGGATTTCTTTTTATTTGATGTTTTCTTCAGCTTCTAATCTGTTAATTTCCATAAGACAGATCCAAGAAAATTGGATGTTCAATCTTTTTACAACATTTACATTCCCATACAGTGTATGATGGTCCAAGTTTTGTCCCCAGTGTAACTCAACATATAATGTTCATCATCATGCTATTCAAGCAGTAGTCCATGAAAAAAAATGTCCTGACTATTTACCAAAAGATGAATTCAAACAGTTGATGTAAATGGAAGCTTCAAATTCCCTCAGGGTAGGTCTGCTTGAAAGTGTTAGGTTTAGTCTGCAACAGACAGAGAGTTATTATAAGTTCTTTCGGTCCAGGGTCAACCAGCTTGCTGCCACTGGCATGCTCAAACTTAGATACTAATCCTTAGGAAACCGAATCTAGTCTGCACTGGGACATACTTTGTTCTAGACAGGGGTATATAGTTAGTAACCAATGACAAGAGTACAAAATTAAAAACACAGTTAAATCTGATGCCCAACATTTCTGGAGGATTCCTGGATGTTTTTCTTGGGATAAAGCAAAGGTAATTAATTGGCTAGGGTAAAAGAGATGGACCTTCCTCTATATACTGGGAACATTTGAGCTGAGGCCACATCCCTAGTAAAGTACACATTTCAATAGGATCATTGACTAGGCAATCGAGAACACTAAGCCTCAGCTGGTGACTTGGCTCAAACTTGGGGACTGTTGTCCGCAGGATATCTAGGATAGAAAATGGGGGATCTATCATATAGAAAGCATATTCCAACATATTATTCTTTTTTCAAACTTGGGAAAATAGGAGCATGGTTGGATAGAGGGAACCAAGAATTCCCGGTCTCCATTTAATCACTGAGGTCTAGCATCTGTGAGTGATCAGAGCTTTTCATTGATACCATTAAGACTGAAAATGTCTCCTTTAGATCATATTAGTAATATAGATAGGTCCTCTTTTCTTTATGTTAATGTGCAGTTTTTATTTCATTTGATAATATGTGTATGATTATTATTTTGCTTGGAATGCATATAAATGAAGTGTGTGTTTGTGTGTGTGTGTTTGTGTGTGTGTGTGTGTGTGTGTGTGTGTGTGTGTGTGTGTGTAATGTCTGTGAGGGCAAGCTTGTGAATTAAACTCATTTTTTGGAACACAGAAGTTTGTACACTACCATAAGTACTAAACCCATGTCCGCTTAATGGGGGTGGTAAAAAACAATAGTCAAGGCTCCTTAAGTCATGTTGTACTATATATTTCTTTGTTAGGATTCCAAAGCAACATATCTGATACAGTCAATAAATATACACTATTAGAGAGGCTTAAAGCAGTGGTGCAGGTAGTTAAATAGCTGTTGTTTTCTGAAGGGAAAGCCAAGAACCTGTTATCTATTCAGTTCATGATATAGGATGTTAAAGTGACCCCAATCTGATGATAGAATGTTGGGGAAATTCTACAGAGCTGCTAGTCTTTAGTCTACTTTAGAATCCTAAAGAACTAAGTTCTAATACCAGACAAGTAATACAACAGTTAAAGGACAGGTGAAATTTCTAGCAAGAGTAAGGGCAAACAGGTCAAAATCAGAGGCTTCCTTCTTCAATATCTTGCACAAACCATCTAGGAAAGAATATGGCAAGCAAGTGATTTACATGGAGATGGCCCACAATTTTGTATGGCTTGGATGGTTGTATCTGAGAGGTATTGCTTCAAGAGACTTTGTCCCAGGATGATTTCTTGCTAATGATATGCCTTTCCTGTCACCATTACATAGCTTAATGATTCCTGGGCCCACACTATTGAGTAAGTTTCCTGTAAATCAATATGAAGTTGTATTTTCATGTAACAATGCTTTTTACATGGATTGATGTTTACACAATCACTGATACTTTTTATTGAATTTCTGAATTGATTCAAGTAATTTTAGGTACATTGTAGAATAAGAAGCTGCAGATAGAGTTCTGGGTCGTGAGTTAACTGCACTAGGAAGAAAAGTAGACTTGGAACAAATTAATGATTAAGGAAAATTATTCATTCTGTCAAGTCCAAGGATGAGGACACAAGAGTGCACCATAGTAAAGCAAGGTCATGTGAAAATGTTGCATTGAACTTATAAGAAACTTGTAGAATAAAACAGTGTTTTGAACTTACTATTGAAATCCTCTGTAACTCCATTTTATGTAATAATTTATCAGAATTTTTAAGACAATTTTATGAAGTACTTTTATTAAAGAAATTTATCTATAAAAAGACAGATAAAAAAGAGAAATTTTGACAATTGGGACTGTTTTGTATCTGCCAAATATGTGTGTATATATATATATATATATATATATATATATATATATATATATATA
>NW_018393470.1:9383-42750 GCF_900095145.1 Mus pahari
AGGTGGTACTGGTTAGTTCATATTGTTTCTCCACCTACAGGGTTGCAGCCCCCTTCAGGTCCTTGGGTACTTTCTCTAGCTCCTCCATTGGGGACTCTGTGTTCCATCCAATAGCTGGCTGTGAGCACAGTGATGGCATTCTAAGCTGATTTCATTATCTTGCCTTTATGAATTAAGTAATAATTGCTGTAAATGATCAGGTATCCCTCTAGTAGGATATGAATCTTGGAACAATATGTCTAGGAGTGTCATATCTTGGTCATAAAGTATTTTTATGCTTGTTTCCACACGGATCCTCAAAGTTGCTATTCCAGTTCACACTCTTAAAAATACTGGAGAATGTGTCTTCTTTCCACACCCTCCAAGCTTTTATAGTCTTTTGTGCACTTAATGTTAGCCATTATGACTAATCAGGATATGAGATGTTGAAATACTTACAATTATCATATTTTTAATTAATTTATTTATTTTTTACACATCATACTTTATTCCCCCCATTTACCCTCTGAATGTTTCACATCCTATTCCTCCTGCCCTCCCCCCATTCTCCACCTGGATGTCCCCAGCCCCCAACCCACCTAACCTCGAAACACTCTGGGGCCTCCAGTCTCTCGAGGGTTAGGTGCTTCTTCTCTGAATGAACACAGACCTAGAAGTCCTCTACTGTATGTGTGTTGGGGCCATCATATCAGCTGGTATATGCTGCCTTTCTGGTGGTTCAGTGTTTAAGAGATCTCGGGTCCAGATTAATTGAGACTACTGGTTCTCTTATAGTATTGTCCTTCTCCTCAGCTTCTTCAGCCTTCCTCAAGTCAACATCAAGGGTCAACTTCTTCTGTCCATGTACAAACATTTTTTAATGACTAAGAATGTTACAAACTCTTGTAGTATAGATTGGACACTTTTATATTTCTTCTTTGAGAAATTTCCGTTCCATTTATTAATTTATTCTATCATTCTCTTTTTGTTATTGGTTATTTTTATATGTTTTTTATATTACAGATACTGCTAAGGTTTCAGCAAATTTTCTCCCATATTCTTGCTGTCATCATCAAGTTAAATTTCTGAGGATATACTTGTCAATTTTATATTATTTATTCAGCAAAAAATATTCTGCTACCATTCCATTCACATATCCGTATATCTTCAAGAATTATCCCAGCCTTTTACTTTTCATGTCTGGGCTATGAAGGTCTTGAATCTATCTTAATGATTACTGAGGAGGAGGACTGGTAAACATGTGATTGAATTCTAGTATGTGTGAATATCTTATTTCCATAGTATCATTTAGCATAAAGGCCTCTTTTATTCTATTAACGTTTTTAGCAGATTGTCAAAATAAGGTATTTAAGGCTAAGGAATGGTTTAAAAGTAAAAGCACTGTATGCTCATTCAGAGGACATGCATTCAATTCCATCAAACTTTATGTCATCTAACAACCCTCTGTAATTATTGTTCCAGAGGGCTCAGTGTCTTCCTTTGGTTTTTGTGAGCACCTATTGTGCATGTTACCTAGATATACATAGGAAAACCACCCCTATGCATAAAATAAATTTAAATAAAATCTCAAAAATTCAATTAGATGATGTAGTTGCATGGGTTTATGTCTAAATCTTCTGTTCTGTGAAATTGATCTACATGGCTGTTTTGTGTCAGCTTCATGCTGCTTTTATTACATGGTTCTATAAGACAACTTAAAATCATATATGTACAATTTCTAAGTTATACAGTGATCCTAGATGTTCATCCATGGAAGAATGGAAAAAAAGTATTTTTCAGTGTCCAATATAAATGTGAGCTTTATTTAACTATGAGAATATTAAAACATGTCCCTTGAAGGAATTAAAAATTGTCATTTTAAATAAAATTATCAGTCTGGCAAAGAGGAGACTGGCAAGTTGTCTTAAAAAAAGTGATCTTGGGGATAAAAGTCACACTATAGATATCTGAAGGTTGGCAATGATTGGGACCATGAAAAAGGTTGCTATAGTGGGTAAGTAGAATACCAGTACACTGTGTTTGTATAAAATATCACAGTGAATCCCATTAGTTTATCTAGTTAGTCCACTTCTATAATAAGAAAATAAAATCAAAATAGCAATCTTCTGATTTGGAAGCTCAAGACAGCTAGACAAAAATTGGGGTTGTAAATGGAAGTGATTCTAGGAGTCTGAATCCGTGTTAATTCTGAAGGTTCTCACTCCCTCCACAACAGAGAGGAAGTGATTGAAATTTTTCTTCTCCCAGATATCTGTGAGCAGCTCCCTTTGGTAAACACAAAAGTTATTTTGACTTGTGCAAGTCTTTTCTTTGAAATCAAATACTTGACCTCTAATATGAGCATTTTCCACCTCTGAACAATTTTAAAGTGTGATCTATCTTCCATCATGTTATGCTCATAAGAACAGTAAATAGTTCCAGGAAAATATAATGCAAGAATTATGTCATAAGCAGGAGGTACAAAATTGATTGTGGTCATCCAGACCAAGGTTTGTCACCAACAGAATATAACATAATGTTCGCCATCCTGTGTGTGGAGAGTACAATCTGCAGTAGTCAGAGAGGAAGTTCAAATTCTTTCCATTCCAGGTCAACAAGCCCTCAGTAACTGTTGAGCTCATGCTCAGATATTGACTCTTAAAAAACTGCAGCTGGAAGGTACATAAGACACTTTGTTCTAGAAAGATGTATATACTTATCCACGAATTACAGAGAATGACAAAATTAAAAACACAGTTAAATCCAGTGCCCTAAGTGCCTGAAGATTAAATTGGATGATTTTCTTTGGATAAAGCAAGTGAACAGCTGTGGTTAAACAGATGACCCTTCTACTATGAAGTGGGAATGCTTGCACTGAGAACAGATCACTATAAAAGGACACATTCCAAGATGCCGCTTGTCTGTGCAATGGAGGAAAACTAAGCTTCAGTTGTGGAGGTTGCTCTCTCTTCCATGTGAGTGATGCTCTCATCCTGGAGAATTGGGTAGAAAAGGTAGGAATAAAGAAGACATGGTAAGTGCATTCAAACATTGGTGGAGAATTGTTCATGCAAAACACCCAGGGCAATAGAAGCCTGGTTAGAGACAAGTGACATACAAGTCCCACACTGCATTTCATCTCCAAGGTCTGACATCTGAATGCAAGATCCAAACATCTTTTGGAAACCTTTTAGATGAAAAACTTCTGTTTTGTTTAGTAGTAGTGATGCAGTTGTCTCCTCTTTTCTGTCTTTTTAATGGGTACTTGGGTACTTATTTTTATTTTATTTTATTTTATTTTATTTTTTATTGTATAAAAATTTATTTTCAGTAAAAACAAAAATAGAAAAAAATAGAAATTTCAATCCTTTATAATGTGGTTACATTGAAAAGGAATCTATAATTACTGCTTAATCATTTTTGTCCAAATCTTCCTCAAATCTGTAAGTAGAAGTAAAAATAAACACACAATACATAAAAGAAAAGATGCTGGCAGCCGCATGATAAAAGACCAATGAGGTAGTACTAGACTAGAAGTGCCATAGACAGTTGTTAATGTCAGTCACCTTTCTTCTTTTTTTTTCCTCTGCCTAGCTTCTTTTTTTTTACATTCTTTTTTATTATTATTATTTTCTTTATGTACATTTCAAATGCCATCCAGAAAGTTCCCTATACCCCTCCTGCCCCTGCTCCCCTACCCACCCACTCCTACTACTTGTCCCTGGCCTTCCCCTGTGCTGGGTCATATAAAGTTTACAAGACCAAGGGGCCTCTCTTCCCAATGATGGCCAATTAGGCCATCTTCTGCTACATATGCAGGTAGAGACTTGAGCTCAGGTGGTACTGCTTAGTTCATATTGTTGTAGCACCTACAGGGTTGCAACCCCCTACCACTCCTTGGGTACTTTCTCTAGCTCCTCCATTGGGGGCCCTGTGTTATATCCAATAGCCAACTGTGAGCATCCACTTCTGTGTTTGCGAGACACTGGCATAGCCTCACAAGAGGCCGCTATATCAGGGTCCCTTCAGCAGAATCTTGCTGGCACATGCATTAGTATCTGGGTTTGGTGGCTGATGATGGGATGGATTCCCGGATGGGGTAGTNGTGTGTGTGTGTGTGTGTGTGTGTGTGTGTGTGCATATGTATGTGTGTGTGTGATTTCTGACTGTGAAGGCAAGAATAGGCAAGTTCTCTCACTCATTGGAAAACAAATGCTTTTGTACCAGGACAAGTACCAAGTAATGAAAATGAAGCAGCAACTGTTCTTAACAGCTGAAACTTATTTACTTCTTCAATGGAATGCTTGCCATAATAAGGAACTCAGAATATCAGAATATCAGAATGCTGGACAGTGGCAGACACAGTGGATTTGCTTAGGAAGTTTCTGAGTCGAGTTGTCCTTGGCTTAATCTCTCCATGAATTCTAATCCACAACCTGACTCCTGGATCATAGGGCAGTCAGGTTCTAGCATGGGATTATCCCAGCCACAGAGTGGGAGATGTGTAGTTGCTGGAGTGCTCAGACACACTAAGATCCATCAGTACACTTGAGGTTTCTCACATACATCACCTACATATCATTTTATCTCTTTAAGAACCCAAACAGTGATGTTTTTCTTTGTGTTTGACAGTAAGAAGTCTGAGTGAGATCCACTAAATTAGTTCCATCCAGGGAAAGAAATGAGGGAGAAGGGACTAAAAAAGTTGATGGAATATAGGTCCCTCCAAGTGAAGGTTAGCTGTATATCCCTTGTCCTTTCCTATCCTCTGTTCTAGGCTTCTACATTATAAAAAATAATTTTAAATAATTTTCAGTTGGTATATATGACATGTAATATTTTGTTTAGGTTCAACCAAATTTAGAATTATTGAAAATACAAGCTTGCAAGGGATAATCGAGACCAGGTGAACAGAGGTAGGAAGACTCACCCTAAATTGAGGGACCAATTATTGTGCTTGGACTTCATAAAAAAGGGAACCTTAGTTGATTACATTCATTCATTCATCTCTTTACTACCTACACCTAAAATAACCAAATGCCTAATAATCCTGCCAACACTGTCTTTGCCATACTATATGGTTTCCTGGAACTAGAGTTTGTCAACAAACGAAAAAGGTAACTAGTATTAAAGTGAACTTCAAAGATCACTTTATGACTTATGGAGTGTAACAGCCACTGGTAAGAATCCAATTTAAACAGTAATGTGTTAGCTCCAGGGAAATGCCAAGAAACATCTAAGCCACATCAGCCGTTAGGAAAGAGAACACTAGGGACTATGTCTTTCATTCGACTTAAGGACAGTTGTCACTCAACAAAAGCAATTCAGTCAAGAATTAACAAAACTTTTCCCCATCCCATGAGGCCAAACTTGTTAAGACAAGAGGCCCAGTCAGCATTTTTTATCTTCACAGGAAACCAACAGAGAAAGAGCTCAGGAACATAGTAGGTCACTGACAATGTGAATCTGTTCACTCTATAAGAGGGACTTCCAGGACTGAATGACACTCCATCTGCCTTCCAAGAGTCAGTTCCTGGATAACAAATATTGGAAATGTGCACATGCCCCTATCTATTCATGCCTCCATAAGTAAAACATACAATCCCTAGGAATTCCTGGTTCCTTGTAGGAGCTCTGAGTTGGTGGTAGACCTTTCTAAGTGGACAAATAACAATTTCTAAAATCCATATGAAATAGTTATATAAAATTTCTATTGACATTCTAATTTCTAATTAAATCATTTTCTGATTAGCATTCATATAATATGTGAGGAAAAATGTCCTTTAAAAATATAACTTTTAAAGCTGAGAGCATCAGGGACTAGATAGTCTGTGTGACAAGTGGATGCCACTTTTGGCGTCTTCTGTTTAACTGCAGTGAAATCAGAAGTATGTGAGGGGGCTGGTGAGATGGCTCACTGGGTAAGAGCACCCGACTGCTCTTCCGAAGGTCCGGAGTTCAAATCCCAGCAACCACATGGTGGTTCATAACCATCTGTAACAAGATCTGACGCCCTTTTCTGGAGTGTCTGAAGATAGCTACAGTGTACTTACATATAATAAATAAATAAATCTTAAAAAAAAAAAACTTAAAAAAAAAGAATGGCTCCTATAGGCTCACAGATTTAAATGCTTAGGGAACATTTAAAAAAAAAAAGAAGTATGTGAGACATCTATTTCAGTTCCTTTTTCCTTAAAGACTCATGAAGAATTCTGATGCCACCTGTACATAGAAAACAACAGTATACACTAATTCATCACAGTCTGTTCCCAAGACTTTTGGGAATACTCTAAGTCTCAAAGTGACCTATAGAAACATATATCACAATGTTAGGCAACATCCATGAGATTCTCAACTCCACTGAGAAGAGATGGAAGCTTTCTTTCATACCTAGTAGACCTGTATAATGTTACATTCTCCACCTGGAACCCAAATTATGCCTTAATTTCTTGTCTATGGGATTGATTCATAACATGGACCAAAGGGTTACAAAACAGAATCAGTCTAATACTTTTTATGCTCATGTAGATAAAAATTAATCACTCACAAACGATCAATATGAAGTATAAACTCCCTTTACAGCCAAACAAATCATAATTTTTCCCAGTTAAGAAACTCTGTAGGGAGCATTGAGGTATTTTGGGATGCTCACCACCCTCCTTAGTTATTGACACTAGGCAATTCCATGCAGTATGAAGAGAGATGGAACTGAAGACCCAAGGGTTGTGAGCAACAGCCCAATCTGTATAGCTTGTGCTTCTTCTGAGGCCATAGTAATGTCACTGCTCATTCTACGAGAAAAGGCCATGTCTGAGTCTATGACCATGAGTTCCAGGAATCTATGTCAATGTTGATGGTCCATGTTATCACCATTGTCCATGAATAGATGTCACTGCTCTGGGATGTTGCTCATGGTCAATCTGAAGTTAGAGGGCTGTTCAGAGATCACACACTCCACATTCCTCATAGGATGAGACACTACGAAGGGCTGGCCTTTCAGCCTTCCTGGGCAATTTGGGAGAGCTGGCCCCACCTATCAATAAGGTGGTGCAGGTAATTTAGCAACAGCCATTGCTGCCTTCAGCATTCAAGGGAGTGGCCTTGAACCTTGCCTGACATGGGCATGAGATAGTTGTCCTGAGGGAATGAGGTCAAGAATCCTGAAAGTATTGTGTAAGCCTGGAACAATCAGTCCCAAGAAACCAGCTGCTGCAGGCAGTGTAGATGTTCCTGCCTCTCACCTGAGCAAACAAGCAAAGGCCTTGGTGGCACAGATTCATGAAAGCTACAGGAAGGCTGACTAATTCATTACCAGTCAGGTCTATATCCACAGATTTGAGTTAGCTAACCCCAACATCTACCTTATATGATCTCCTGGAACACGTGAAGGGATTTGTCCAGCAGAACCAAACATGCAGTATTTTATGACACAGGAAAACAAATGAATATTTGAGGGGAGTTCACGTGAAGATTTGTATTTATAGCATAGCAGTAGCCAGAGATATAGATCCAGACCAATGACTCATTGCAATAAACAATAGGAAATAAAGTTTTTAGGAACAATAGCAACAACAGTACACTATGTGACACACCACAGCTTTTTCTAATTTTTCTTTCTTATTTAACTCTTTTCTTTTTAATTTATATTGTTAGTTTGGGAGGAGGTTGCAAAAGTAGAGCATAGATATGCAGGTTCCTTCAGGTTAATGAAATTCCATTCATGAAAATGGAAATTCACTTAGAAGTAATAAAAAGCTTTAAAAAATGTTGGATTTCATGAGACAGTGTTTTCTTCAGCATAATTTTTCTTAGAAATACTTACAGTGTCAAGGCAATTCTCTTTGAGATATAACATGAATACCATTCTTTCTAGGTTGGGTCATTGCTGGTATCATATTTGAGAAAGTATGTATAGAGATATGGGCATGTGTTTGCTTGCCAAATTCCAGACTATCATAAGACTGATTTACTAGAGGTCATTTCAATCTATTCAACAGAGATGAATCCCTGAGGGAAATGTTCTAAAATCTAAAGCAGACGTTTCAGATCTTACAGATCAATGTTTGATGCATGACTAAAGTGTATGTGAAATTTTCCTTGCAGAAATCAAGCACAATTGTGATTGTGTGCTAGTCATTAGCTATAGGAAATATGTAATTAAAAAATCAGGGGTAATGTAAAATATTTGCCTGTGCATTTACTGCGTCAAGAGGGGAGGCAATCATATATGGGCAGGCATGAAAATAATGAGGAATTACAAGACATAGTATGAATTATTTACTGAGCTTGGGATCGGGGGAATTATTGATAATGTCAAGATTTCATGGCTGTCTTATAAACATTAAACTGGGGCTTGCTTTCAGGTTCAGAGGTTCAGTCCATTGTAATTGGGTTAGGAGTAATGTCAGAGTTCAGTGATACATAGCACTGGGGGAGCTGAAAATTCTCCCTCTTTTACTGAAGGCTGCTAGGAAAAGACTGACATCTAAGAAGCTAGGAGGGAGATGTCAAAGCCCACTTGTACAGTTAGGAAGGAGGTCTTAAAGCCCACTCCTACAGTGACTCACTTTGTCCTACAAGACCACATCTACTATAACAATACTGTATGTCTTAATAGTGCCACTCAGTGGGACAACTGTATTCAAAACCCCACATTCCAGTGTTGACTTTCCTTAGGCTTCTTCAAACATAGGAGTCTATGGGAACCATAGTTGGTCATAGCATAATGCTAACTACACTTAGTCCAAATTCAAATGTTCCTATAGTATATCACAATCTCAACAACATTTAAAAGTATAAAATTCAAAGTTTCTTCCAAGATTCTTATAAACACTTAACTATATTCCTTATAAAATTATAAAGCAGATCACAAGATCACATACCTTCAACATGATTGGGTATACATTTCATTCAAAAACATCCTAATGAGGAATTCCTTGACAATAGCAAGTCCAAAATATAGCTGGGAAAACACAAAACTTTGCATCTCAATGTATAATGTCAACGAGCTTTTCAGATCTCCATCTCCTTTCATCTTTGTTGACCACAGCAAATTTCTTTCTCCTTGGCTGGTTCCACTCTCTTGTAAGAGGCTTTCTTGGCATGTAACCCAGGACTCTTGCATCTAGAACATTTTGGGGTCTCCAATGAAACTTCAATATTACAACTTTTGTTATTATGTCTTGGATCCAACACAATCTTCTGGGTTTCACCAAAGGGTTTGGATAATTTCTTCATCTCTGCAGTCTATAGCAATCTATGCTTTGGATGAATCCACTTTACTACTGATGATGTTCTTAAAGGAAATTCCATGATAGCGGCCGCTAAAATTCAATATTGTCATCACTGCAACTAGACTACTAGAATTTATGGCTATTATGTGATACATGCACAAATTAAGCAGATTGTCCTCCAGCAGAAAGCTCTAGAAAAATGAAAAAAAATTGTTGTCTATTTTAATAAGCACATTACAGGCATATAACAAAATCAAGTGCAATAAGCAGCTGTAGAAAAATCTAACCATATCTTCAAAGATATGCTTAATAAAAAGAAAGAGGCAAGAAAAACCACTAAAGATAGATTACATAGTGCTTTTTGTAAAATTTATTTATTATTATTTTCTTTACTTACATTTCAACTGTTATCCCGAAAGTTCCCTATACCCCCCCGGCCCTGCTCCCCTACAAACCCACTCCCACTACTTGGCCCTGGCCTTCCCCTGTGCTGGGTCATATAAAGTTTACAAGACCAAGGGGCCTCTCTTCCCAATGATGGCCAATTAGGCCATCTTCTGCTACATATGCAGGTAGAGACTTGAGCTCAGGTGGTACTGCTTAGTTCATATTGTTGTAGCACCTACAGGGTTGCAACCCCCTACCACTCCTTGGGTACTTTCTCTAGCTCCTCCATTGGGGGCCCTGTGTTATATCCAATAGCCAACTGTGAGCATCCACTTCTGTGTTTGCGAGACACTGGCATAGCCTCACAAGAGGCCGCTATATCAGGGTCCCTTCAGCAGAATCTTGCTGGCACATGCATTAGTATCTGGGTTTGGTGGCTGATGATGGGATGGATTCCCGGATGGGGTAGTCTCTGGATAGTCCATCCTTTCATCTTAGCTCTAAATTTTGTCTCTGTACATATATACTTTCATGGGTATTTTGTTCCTTATTCTAAGGAAGAATTAAGTATCCAACGATGGTCATCCTTCTTGGTTTTCTTGTGTTTTACAAAATGTATCTTGGGTATTCTAAGTTTGTGGGCTAATATCTGCTTATCAGTGAGTGCATATCTAATGACTTCTTTTGTGATTGGGTTACCTCACTAAGGATGATATCCTCCAGATACATCCTTTTGCCCAAGAATTTCATAAATCCATTGTTTTTAATAGCTGAGTAATACTCCATTGTATAAATATACCACAGTTTCTGTATCCATTCCTCTATTGAGGGACATCTGGGTTCTTTCCAGCTTCTGGCTATTATAAATAAGGCTGCTATGAACATAGTGGAGCATGTGTCCTTATTACCAGTTGGAAGATCTTCTGGGTATATGCCCAGAACAGGTATTGCTGGGTCCTCCCGTAGTACTATGTCTAATTTTCTGAGGAACAGCCAGACTGATTTCCAGAGTGGTTGTACAAGCTTGCAATCCCATCAGCAATGGATGAGTGTTCTTCTTTCTCCACAACCTCGCCAGCATCTACTGTCACCTGAATTTTTAATCTTAGCCATTCTGACTGGTGTGAGATGCAATCTCAGGGTGGTTTTGATTTGCATTTCCCTGATGACTGAGGATGTTGAACATTTTTTCAGGTGTTTCTCAGCCATTCAGTATTCCTCAGTTGAGAATTCTTTGTTTAGCTCCGATTTTTTAATGGGTTTATTTGAATTTTAACATTCTACTCCTTTGAAAATTCTTGACACACACTCAGGAACAAACTTTTAGATTTTCGAACTAAGATGGTCCATTACAGCCACTCGTTAAGCATTTCCCCAAATCCAAAGTTTAAAAATCTACGTTTCTCCCAAAGAAAAACATAGTCAGGTCTATCACAGAATTACCCCAGGACTTCCTACTAACTTCTGTCTTAGTTAGGTTTTCATTGCTGTGAAAAGAAACCAGGGACACTCAGCAACTCTTAGGAAGGTGATTAAACTGGGGCTTACTTACACTTTTAGAGGGTCAGTCCTTTATCATCATGGCAAGAACTATCAAAGTGTTCATTCAGGCATGGTATTGGAGGAGCTGAGAGTAATAACACTTGTCTGAAAAGTACTTAGGCAATGTCTGATTTCCAGAAGCTACAGGAAGGTCTCAAAGATCACCCGCACAATGATACTTCATCTGTCAAGGAGACACCTACACTTACAAGGTTATACCTTCTAAACTCCTACTTCCTGTGCCAAGCATATTCAAACTATCACATATCATTTTATCAGTTGTGGTATTAGCTGTTTCCAGCATAGTGTTTGTGATGGCTATAAAAGGAAAGTCAGAAATATTCATAAATGTAAAGGATGAAGTTTTGGGAACTTTATGACTACCTATTGTACTGGACTGAGAAAAATTTAGTACACAAAACAGTTTGATTTGCTCATATATATATATATATATATATATATATATATATATATATATATCCCTTATGATTTTTGGTTCCATCAGTGAAATAAACACAATCATTGATAGGAGAGGAAGTGGCAATAATAGGAGAGAGAAACCATTGTACGTGTTTCAAAACTGGAAACAACTTTTCAGAAGGGTGAAAATCAAGTTTAATGATATAAACTGAAATTTAAATTTGTCATGGAGTATATTTTTTGCTTAAATCTATTTTATTTCACATTAGTATATTTGACTTGATCAAAATAACAGGTTTATTTTCCATCTATGTGTGTAAAATATTCATTCTCAAAGGCATTTTTAAGGGTCAGCTTTATGGCATTTTCTAATATGGTAAAAAAACATACTAAGAATTGACTAGTTTATAACATATGTTAGGTATAGCAATTTCATTAATTTGGGCATAAGAACTATGTAATCATTATTAACATCTCTTTGAATTAAAACATCATGTTGAACAATGTTGTAATTCAGCAATTTCTCTCCAATGGCACATGATTGTAGCAGACTAAAGCTTGCCTGTTTTAACCTAGACCAATTATGAAAGTTACCCTAATTCACTTACACTTAATTGACTGAAATTTACTCTAATAGATTATAATATTAAATTATAACTATGTGTGCTCTGGGGAAAAAGGCAGAATTCTTATACTTATAATCAGTTTCTAGTTAGAGATGAAGATTGCCTATAAGTTGCCAAAAAGTCCAGGTTTAAAGAGTTGAAATGTCAAGTACTTATCAAAAAACTTGTATTTTTGGCCTCTGACAACATCCAAAACATTCCAAATTATCCATAATTTAAACAGAAAAAATTGGTCACATAATTTGTCTTTACTAGCTCAAATCATAGTTTCAAAGTTTAATATTGTAAACCCTTGTGCATCTAAAATTTGATTATGCAGACTCACCATAAAATGTTATCACTATTGACTTAAAATGTATTTGAAACATCACTCATGCAGTATTTGAACTATACCTCTACATTGCATTATTTTCATAAATTGAAAGTGAATCAGAAATATTAAAGTACCTGAAACTTTTTAACATTTATTTTCAATAAGCCACAAATGGTATAATGATTATATAATCATGCCATATATCTGAGCTGACAACTTTTCCCAGAAGTAAGAATATTGATCTAGTGAGACCTATATGAGATGTATGGTTCAGGCATTGTGAAGGTTGACAAAAATGGGAAGATGAGGGTCAGTTACAGCACATGAACATGAGTTAAGCAAGAGGATGGATAAAAAAATAAAATAAAATAAAAAAATAAAAAAAAAAAAAAAAAAAAAAAAAAAGAATGATGCAATGCTTGTTGAATGAGGAGGAGTAGAAGACCCTTGGAACCCTAAGAATCTGCCCCAGGCATTTCCCTGGACTGTTCCCAGGGTTTTGGTTCCCATCACAAGGGTCATCCCATTAGTTACTGTGTACAAAGTACATATTGTTGCATCAGATCTCCTCCCCACACATTCATGTCACATTGAAAATAAAAGCTTAAAACAGCCAATTCTCTTTTCAGTTGAAAACATCAAGGAGTTTCTATCCTCTGCTATATTTGAGAAACAATCCCTATATCAGAAACCTGGTTGGAATATTTGACCTTTGGCCA
Source organism: Mus pahari (assembly GCF_900095145.1). NCBI lineage: Eukaryota > Metazoa > Chordata > Mammalia > Rodentia > Muridae > Mus > Mus pahari. Next base: position 22,603 of record NW_018393470.1, read on the forward strand.
AATAGTAGGCCAGTATTTAAAGGCAATGACACATGTCAGCATCAGTATTCAATAAATCCAAGAAAAGTTTTAGAGAATAAAAAAAAATCTTATGAGAGTAGCGGCAGGAGAATATTCTCTCTCTCTTTTTTTCCTCTGCCCTATGCCAGGTAGTTCTGGTAGGAGTCAAGGATTTGGGGTTTTACTTTAACAAGCCTGCATGTATTTAGAAAAGAAGAAAGCTACATCCAATCCACAATCAAGCTTTAATTTTTACTTGAACTGGGACCATATTCATACTGGGTGATACTTATGTCTGTAGAGGGCTGGAGTGACAAATTTGAGGTAGAAAGGACTATTAGCCAATTTTCGTTTTCTTAGGACATTTTCTCTAGATAATATACCTATTCAGGTCTGCTCCTTTAAATATGGCAAAATCAATTTTGTATTCAGAAACTAAGTTAAAACGTTATAGTTTAAACATGTATTCCCTGTTATCTAAATCTGAAATTCACAAATACACCACCTTTCTAATACTCTTCTCAACTCACTCAGTCCTAATCAGCTTAGAATCTAACTGATAATACTTTGTCTAGCTATCCAAAAACATGTTGAATCTTCAGTCCTTGCCTTGACATTTTGACCATGTATTTATTTATTTATTTTTTATCAAAATATTTCTCTGAGTACAGACAGTTACCTTTTTCCTTCTCTGAACCTGGATGTCCAGCTTTATGGTGTACATTCAACAAACTATTCTTGCTTATCAGAGATTGTTATAGAAATCATTTGTGTGGCATTTCCTACCCCTAATACCAGGTTTAATATTCAAAAGAAAAGAGAGAGAAAAAAGAAAGGAAAGAAGGCAGCAATAGTGGGATAGGGAGAGAGGAGAGAAGACAAGCGATGTGAAATGGGAAAGAAGTACAAAGAAAAAGGGAGAGAGAGAGAGGGAGAGGAGGAATGGAGGGAGAGGGAGAGAGGGAGACTGACAGGGAGAGATAGCAAGAGACAAAGAGATCAAGAGATAGATTGGTTTTTGCCCCAATTCTAGACTTGGCAGGGTCACCACATTGAAAAATGGGACTCAGTGTTTCCCTGGAAGAGTCATATGTCCAGCCCCAACCTACCTATAAATGTTTGTGTGTACCTCCTCTTGTGCACACTCTGGGTGGCTTTTCTGCTTTGGTAAGTAATCTTCAGATTCCCAGGGCAGGAAGCTGCTACCTGGGGTATAGATATTTATTTTTAGCTTGACCCAGAATTGTTTCAAACCCTCCACCTGCACACCTCTCCTGTTGACCTTATCTTGTTTGTTGTTTTCTTTACTGTTTCTAAGAGTTACAATATGCTTTAATTTTTGATTTTCTCTAGAATGTCAAAATCTTATCTTTTACATGTGACTAACAAACTGTCTTCCCATGACCCAAGGATTTCTTTTTATATGATGTTCTCCTTATCTACCAATTTGTTCCTTTACAGAGAACAGGTCAAGGAAAGGTGAAAAATTCACTCTTCTCCTTGCAGCTTTATCTTTCCCTTCTTCCAACAGTATAAGATGGACCAACAATTGACCCCAAGTGAGTGCAACATAATGATGCTCTACAGGATCTTTGATAATTATACTGTGAGAAAGGTAGCTGAACTGACTGAGAAGGAATTCAAACAGTTGGTGAGAAGTGAATTTCCATATTTTCTCAAGGTAGGTCTTCTTCCTGAGTTTGGAGTTTATGTTTGCAACAAAGAGAAAGTTCAAACTCTTTCTATTCAGGGTGACTGGGGTTGCCATATTTAGTTATTGATACTTAGGAAACTGCAGCTGTATTTTATTGTGAGATGCCATGTCCTAGACAGTGATATAGACACCTGTGACAGAGAGGCACCAACTGAAAAACACAGTTAAATTCAGTGCCCCAATTGCGTGGAGGATCAACTGGGTGGGTTTTCCTTTTGTGTTTTTGGTTTTCTTTTTTGTTTGCTTGATCATTCATTTTTGATATAGCAAAGCTGAGTGGTTATGCTATAGGAGATGGACTTTTCATGGTAAGGTGGGAACAGTTGAGCTAAGGCTATGTCGTTATAAAAGGACACATTACAAGATGGTGATTGACTGGGCAGTAGAGGAACACTAAGCTTCAAAGGGGACTTGGGATAGTCGTAGGTGGTTCCTTTTAATCTAGAGATCTAGTGTAGAAATTCAAGGAAAATGAGTACAAGGATACTACATCCAAGATATTAAGTATTCCCTAGTCTAACCTGAGGAAAGAGAAACATGGGTGGAGAAGAGTGACACACAGTCCTCAGGCTCTATTGTTACTCTAACTAAGGTCTGCTATTAGAAACTTGGCCTTTCTTGCATGCCCTTAAGATAGAAATCTTCTCTTTTGGAGCAGTATTATTGATGTGGATATTCTATTTTTAATGTATTTTTTTATTTTATGTGTATGGTCCTTTTGCCTGAGATATATGTATGTTCAGTGTGCGCGTGTGTGTGTGTGTGTGTGTGTGTGTGTGTGTGTGTGTGCTTGATTGCTGTCTGTGGAGACTGAATATGTAATTAGGTTCATTCACTAGAATACAAATATTTGTTAGACATTATAAGTACTGAACCAATGTGTTCTCCAAAAGCAGAACTTAGGTTTGAAACATATGGTAACTTGTCATGAATGAGGAACTCAGAAACTTAGAATGTTGTATCAAGACAGACAGAGGATATGTACAGGAATCTTCTGTGCAGAATTGTTCTTGCTTTACCCCCCCCCATGAATTCTACTCCCTAAACCTGACACAGGAATTGTTAGCAAGCCATGTGTCAGGTACAAAGTGTGTTAGGCAAGGTGTTCCAGCAAGAGAGTGTAAGATCTGCAGTTGGTGGTGCTCTCAGACACAACAAGATCTATCACTAGTACACTGAAGCCCCCTCACATCTATTACCAAATGCTTTAAAACCTAGAAAGTTAAACCACTTCAAGAGCCCATTCTGGTATGTTCTTCTAAGGGTTTCCCAATCAGTAGCTTCAGTGGGAGTCACTAATTTGTTGCCACCAGGGGAAATATGAGGAGGAAGTAACTGAGAATAATGGAGGGAAAATTTACCTCTCCACCTGAGACTTGTGTTTATATTCCTTCAAGCATCCTGTGTTCTTAGCCTCTGCAACTGTAAAAGGCATTCAGCTTTTGCCAGGCTAGTTGTCAAGGAAGATGGCTTTTATGCAGGCTAAATTTCTTTAGAGACAAATAGGTAGCATAGTTCTAGCCAAAGTAACTGCCTTAGCTTTTCTGCAAAACAGAGTCCTAGCTCTGAATTTGGAAGGCTGGCAAAACCAAATTGCAAAGTATTAATCCCTGCTTAGTATGTTTCATCATGAGAACAAATCTCTACACTTTTATTCTCAATGGGAGTCCTGGGTCACTTTTACTATGAATTTGCATTCTGCTCACTCAGTGTGCACACTAGTCCTTTTCCCTGGAATCTATCAATGGTAACAGTCATCTTTCTTCCAGGATATACTAGATCGTCCTTTAAATAGACTATTGAATGAACCAAAGGATCACAGCTTTGAAGAGGCTTTGGACATGATAGGAAGAATTGGAATGGTGTACTATAAGAAGATGAACAACATTGCTTTTGAACATTAGCATCATCACATTGATGTGCCTGGCATTTAGGAGGGGGACATAGCCATGTCAACAGCTCCTAAGCAGGAGTTCTGCCCACCTTTCTTCTGTCCAACCAGGGCTTCAGAAATTTACTGTCACAGGCATTGAAATTATGGATGTATATGGAAGTTTCAGGGAAATAAATTCTTTCTCCAAGCCAGTGCTCTCCATGTTTCTGAAGTCTCTTTTAGGATTGTGCTTCAATGGCAAATGAGCATCGGTTGCTCTGCACACTTCTACAATGATTTAAGCTGTCCATTCCGTCCCAAATATGTGAGCAATGAAAAAACAGAGTGTGTGTTTTTAGACATATTTGTTTGTCTCAATAACCATGGCACATCTCTGACTTCAGTACCAACTCCCTTGTACCACCCTATCAATACTGCCCTTGGGTCTATGTTTATCCAAAGCATCTATTCTCTCACAATCAACGTACCAGCCATTTCACAGCAGACCAAGATCCTCTCCATACTTTACCATTTGTGATCTCATATCTCTCATACTTGACATTGTGTTCTACTGACATTCTTTCTCTGCAGAATCCATTTTTTTTTCAAGAGAAATGGTGGTCCACTATTAGTGGGGACAGAGACAGATGGGCTTAGCAGCAAGAAACCTGTTCCTGAGTCCATGTTTCTTTGATGTGTTTCAAATAGGATATTCCTTGGTTACTAGACCATGGGTGCCATGCTTATTTCTCAGGTGAAAGTTGCAATTCTTCCACACAACTCTGCTTGGTGGAAGTGGCTCAGAGTCGATGTTGGTAGAATTTATGCAGACCTTCGTGACACACATGGAAGGTTTGGTTTTTTAGTACTTTTTGTCCTACCAGGATTGCAGGATTCTTGAGTAAATTATACTTGAAGACGTAAATCAGACATGTCCATCTTTATATCTATGGAGAAGTATGGCCATCCTCTCCTATATATGCAGCAAGACACACAAGCTCTGGGGGTACTGGTTAGTTCATATTGTTGTTCCTCCTATAGGGCTGTAAACACCTTCCACTCTTTGGGTACTTTTTCTAGCTCCTTAATTGGGGACCCTGTGCTCCATCTAATGGATGACTGTGAGCATTCACTTCTGTATTAGTCAGGCAATGGCAGAGCCTCTCAGGAGACAGCTATATCAGGCTCCTGTCAGCAAGCTCTTGTTGGCATCTACAATAGTGTCTGGGTTTGGTTGTTGTTTATGTGATGGAGCCCATGTGGGACAGTTTCTGGATGGTCATTCCTTCAGTCTCTGTTCCACACTTGGTCTCTATAAATCCTTCCATGGGTATTTTGTTCCCCCTTCTAAGAGGGATCAAAGTATCCTAACTCTGGTCTTCCTAGTTCTTGAGTTTTATGTTTTCTGCAAATTGTCTCTTGGATATTCTAAGTTTCTGGGCTAATATCCACTTATCAATGTGAGCAAAGCATGTGTGTTCTTTTGTGAATTGTTTACCTCACTCAAGAAGATATCCTCCAGATCTATCCATTTGTCTAAGAATTTCATAAATTCTTTGTTTTTAATAGCTGAGTAGTACTCCATTGTGTAAATGTACCACAATTTTTGTATCCATCCCTCTGTTGAGAGACATATGGGATTTTTCCAGCTTCTTGTTATTACAAATAAGGCTGCTATGAACACAGTGAAGCATGTGTCCTTATTACAAGTTTGAATATCGTCTAGGAATATGCCCAGGAATGGTATTGCTGGCTATTCTGGTAGTAATATGTTAAATTTTTTGAGGAAACACCAATCTGATTTCCAGAATGTTTGTAGCATCTTGCAATCCCACCAGCAATGTAGAAGTGTTCCTCTTTCTGCACATCCTTCCCAGCATCTGCTATCATCTGAGTTTTTGATACTATTAATTCTGACTGCTGTGAGGTGGAATCTCAGGGTTGTTTTTATTTGCTTTTCCCTGATGAGTAAAGATGTTATACTTTTTTTTGGTGCTTCTCAGCCTTTTTGTATTCATCAGTTGAGAATTCTTTGTTTAGCTCTTTACCCCAATTTTAAATAGGGTTATTTGGTTTTTTGGAGTCCAATATTTTGAGTTTATTATATATATTGGATATTAGCACCCTATTGGATTTAGGATTAGTAAAGAACTTTCCCCGATTGGTGGTTTCCTTTTTGTCTTATTGACAGTGTCCTTTGCCTTACAGAAGCTTTGCAATTTTGTGAGGTCCCATTTGTTGATTCTTGTTCATACAGCACAAGCCATTGGTGTTCTGTTCAGGAATTTTTCCCCTGTGCCCATATCTTTGAAGCTCTTCTCCACTTTCTCCTGAATTAATTTCAGTGTATATGGTTTTATGTGGTGTTCCTCGATTCACTTAGGCTTGAGTTTTGTACAAGGAGTTAAGAATGGATCAATTCACGTCCTTCTACAGGCTAATTGCCAGTGGAGAAAGCACCATTTTTTGAAAATGCTGTCTTTTTTCCACTGGATGATTTTAGCTTATTTGTCAAAGACCAAGTGACCATAAGTGTGTGGGTTCATTTCTGGGTCTTCAGTTCTATTCCCTTGATCTACCTGTCTGTCACTGTGTCCCATAAGATTGGATATTTTGTGGTTTTGTTTTCATTAAACTTGAAAAAAGTCTTTAATTTCTCTCTTTATTTCTTCTTTGACCAAGTTATCAATGAGTATAGTCTTGTTCAGCTTCCACGTGTTTGTGGCTTCTTATTATTTATGTTGTTATTGAATAACAGACTTAGTCTATGGTGGTCTGATAGGATGCATAGGATTATTTCAATATTTTTGTACCTGTTGAGGCCTGCTTTGTGACTAATTATATGGTTAGTCTTGGAAAATGTACCATAAGGTGCTGAGAAAATGTATAGCCTTTGTTTCAGAATACAGTGTTCTATAGCTATCAGTTAAATATGTTAGTTTCATAACTTCAGTTTGTTTCACTGTGTCTCTGTTTTACTTATGTTTCCAGGATCTATCCAATGAGAGAGTGGAGACTTGAAGCCTCCCAGTATTATTGTGTGTGGTGCAATGTGTGATTTGAGTTTTACTAAAGTTTCTTTAATGAATGTGTATGCCCTTGCATTTGGAGCGTAGGTGGTGAGAATTGAGAGTTCATCTTGGTAAATTTTACAATTGATGTGTATGAAGTGTCCCTCCTTATCTTTTTTGATAATATTAGGTTGAAAGTTGATTTTCCTCGATATGAGAATGGCTACTCCAGCTTGTTTCTTCGGACCATTTGATTGGAAAATTGTTTTCCAGCCTTTTACTCTGAGGTAGTATCTTTTTCTGTCACCAAGGTGGGTTTCCTGTGTGCAGCAAAAAGTTGTGTCCTTTTTATGTAACCAGTCTGTTAGTCTATGTCTTTTTACTGGGGTATTGAGGCTACTGATATTAAGAGATATTAAGGAAATGTCAATCTTGCTTCCTGTTATTTTTGTTTTTAGAGTTTGAATTTTGTTCATGTGACTCTCTTCTCATAGGTTTATTGAAAGATTACTTTCTTGCTTTTTCTCAAGCTTAGTTTCCCTCATTATGTTGGAGTTTTCCCTTTATTATCCTTTGAAGGGCTGGATTTGTGGAAAGATATTCTGTAAGTTAGGTTTTGTCATGGAATACTTTGGTTTCTCCATCTATGGTAACTGAGTGTTTTACTGGGTATAGTAGCCTGGGTTGGCATTTGTGCTCTATTAGGCTCCATATGACATCTGCCCAGGATCTTCTGGCTTTCATAGTCTCTAGGGAGAAGTCAGGTGTAAATCTGTTAGGTCTGCCATTATATGTTACTTGACCCTTTTCCCCTACTGCTTTTAATATTCTTTCTTTGTTTTGTGCATTTGGTGTTTTGATTATTATGTGAAAGGAGGAATTTATTTTCTGGTCCAAATGATTTGGAGTTCTCTAGGCTTCTTGTATGTTCATGGACATCTCTCTCTTTAAGTTGGGGAAGTTTTCTTCAATAATTTTGTTGAAGATATTTACTGGCCCTTTAAGTGGAAAATCTTCCTTCTCATCTATACCTATTATCCATAGGTTTGGTCTTCTCATTGTGTCCTGTATATCCTGGATGTTTTGAGTTATGATCATTTTTCATTCCACGTTTTCTTTGATCATTGTGTAAATGTTTTCTATGGTATCTTCTGCACCTGAGATTCTCTCTTCCATCTCTTTTGTTCTGCTTTTTATGCTTACATTTATGGCTCTTGACTTCTTTACTAGGTTTTCTATTTCCAGAGTTGTCTCCCTTTGCAATTTCTTTATTGTTTCTACTTCCATTTTTAGATCCTGGAAGGTTTTGTTCAATTCTTTCATTTGTTTGGATGTGTTCTCCTGTATTTATTTAAGGGAGTTATTTATGTCCTTCTTATACTACTCCATCATCATCATCATCATCATCATCATCATCATCATCATGCAAAGTGATTTTAGATCTATATCTCATTTTTCTGGTGTGATAGTGTATCTTGCTATGGTGGGAGAGTTTTTTTCTGAAGATGCCAAGTAACCTCTGTTTCTGTTGCTTCTGTTCTTATGCTTGCCTCCCACCATCTTAATATCTCATGTGCTTCCTGCCCTCCATAGATGTGATTAGAGCCTGTCCTTGCTGTAATCTCAGTTGAGTCAGAACTTCTTAGAGTCCAGTATTATTGGGATCCTGTGATTCTGGGATCCTGTGATGTTGAGATTTTGGATGTGTCAGAGTTCATGGCAGTCAAGCTTCCTCTGAGACCTTGAGATCCTGGTGTGACCAAGCTCCTAGGATCCTGTGATCCTTGTCTCCTAAGATCCTATGTGTGTTAGTGTACCTGTAAGTGGTACCTCTCTCTGGGGACTGTGGGGCTGTCTACTGAGTTCAAATCCAAGGTGGACCTGTGGTGACCTGAAGCAACCCAAGCCACTGGTAGAGCGTGATTCCTGGTCCGTGTTCCAGCTGGACCATGGCACTCCAGGTTCTGTTGGAACAGATGTTGTTTCCACTTACCAGTGATACTAAGTTCCTAGGTGGCCTAGGACCCTGTTGGTTAGAGAGTCCTCTGGGGACAATGGGACTGTATGCCTAGTTTGGACTCAAGGTGGTCAGGTACTATTAGGTTTTATGAGATGATATTTTGAGTGGTCTGATCAGGATGGATTTAAAGGAACTTGATACATTGCCAGTTATAATTATTACAGTGTTACTTATAATCTTGGCTTAATAGGTCTTCTCTAAAGAGGGCCCTAGATAAAAATTATGAATCATAGAAAAAGGTATTAGATGATTTTATATGTCATAACAAGTGACACAGAGTAAAATGGAGAATGGAGACGGGAGCTGGAAAAGAGGTTAGAACAAAAATACAGAATTTCATAGATGAATCTGATCAAAAAAGAGGTAAATTTAAGACATGGCAACACGGTTTAACAAACTCTATAATTAAAGATATAGGATTTTATAGGCTATGATTAGTAACAGAGGAAAATGAAGTTTGGAGACAGATTCTGGAAAAGATGTTAGAAGCAAAAATTCAGAAATTTATAGATCAGATGAAACAGCGAGGATACACAAATTTATAAAGCAACATGAACAGAAGGAAGTTAAAACCTGGCAACATGTCCTAAAGGAAATAGGAATTTATATGACAGGATAAACAACAAATAGAGGAAAACAACAGTTTGAGGCAAGATCTTGAGAAGGCACTAGAACAAAGGATGTAACATCTCACAGATCAGAATTACATGCAGAGAGAAAATAATGTGGATTGGAAGAAAGGCTTGGAGGAGAATATTTTTAAATTATTCAAAATAAAATAGCTAGGAGAACATCATAATTACAATATGAATAAAAAATTAAAATGTGGAAGCTGAACCAGGAACGCAGAAGACAGGAACTTATGGAACAGGATAAGCAACAAAAGGAGAGCTATGAAGCATGGGTCCAGACCTTAAGGGGGGAATTTAAAATATCAATTAGGGAAAATACTCAGGTAGAGACAGAAGACAAAATTGGAGAAAACCAACAAAATGTTGTTAGAAATCAGACTTCAGTTTATCCGTTTATCATACAACAAAGAACAACAGATGATGATCATTCACAGAACTGTCAGGAATTTGATTACCAACCCATGCATCTGTTAGAAATGAGAGTGTTTAATGAAAGTGTCACTACTTTTGGAATGCATTTGCCATTTGGAAAAAACTCCTGACTTCTTGGGCTATTAAAATAGAATAATCCCTCAAGACTGGAAATATATGGCAAAATAAATATTAGAACCTTGGTCAGATTTCCAGTGGTTTTCACAGTGGGGAATAGAGACCAATGGGATAGTATGACAAAATAAACTCAGAGGTATCACTACTTCTAAAATTCATCTATTTGAGGAGGGTTTTTCTGAGGTAGAGTTACAGGCTGAATATGATTGAGAAACCTTGATATTACATAGTTTGGCAGTGCTAAATGCCTGGGACAACTTCACAAAAATGGGAAAGACTTGAATAAACAGTCAGGCAATATCCAAAGGAATCATTCCCTGACTTTTTGCAAATGTAGATTTCTGCTGTAGAAAGGAGTATATTGGATTCTTAAGAATGACACTTATCCAGATAGATTTTGAAAATGGACATTGTGAATGCAGAGAAGTCATTAGACCACTGCAGACAAGGACAGCATCAATAGATGAGTGAATTAGGTATAAAGTTGATGGTAGACCTTTTTCAGCTGATATGACCTTACTAGGAGAAGCTGACACTAGAGGCCTTTAAACAACACACATTTTAAATGTCTTAATTGTAGTGAGCAGTTTGTTTCTTTTTTTAAAATACAGTGCAGAGAAATACAAATTAATCCCAAGAGAATCTTTGCCTCCTGGAATAAATAAAAGATGAGGCAAAAGCTCATATTGTACTAGGTAATGTAAATCACCAACAGATAAATGGGGTAGCACTTTACCAAAAACATTCAGGGAAATTCTTGTAGGTCCCAATGCCAAACAGGGAAAGTGCTCTTCCTCAGGACAATTGAATAGGATTGCTCTGAAATAGCCACTCCGTGACCATTTAACAAGGTCAAGGCAAATTGTATAGACAATTCAAAAAACCTAAAGGGAAGTCAAGGACAAATAATTTGGTAAACTTCTACAGAGGATCAAAGTCCCAAACTAAAGATAATTGGCAAACAATATAGAAATTGAAAGAATGGTCAATACTGGAGCAGATTTTACCATAATCTCTCCAAAATCTTGGTCTGCAGTTTGGCCACTATAAGAGGTAGATATTCAATTTCTATGACTTGGGACTTTGTCACAAATAAAACAAATCACCAAGTGGCTTAAAAGTGTAGGTTTCAGATAGGAAAATTAAGGCAATAAGTGGCTGTTATAGTCATAATTTTATGGGGAAGAAATCTGTTACAACAGTGGAAAACAGCTTCAGAGTCTTGTCATAAAATGAGTCAGGCTCCTAATTTAAAAAATTAAATTAGTTAAGAAATGTTATCAGAAACAGTTACAGCCTGTCCAGGCTATCCATAATGATGATACAGCAGGAGCAAATTGTTCAGTTTTACATTAAGGAGCCACTGTTAGTAAAACATCAACAGCCTTAACACTAAATTGGTTAACTGACCAACCCATTTGGATTGATCAATGTTCTATGACAAAAGCAAAATTACAGTCTTTAGACCAGCTAGTCCAGGAGCAGCTGGGAGTTTTGTATATAGAGGAGTCCTCCAGCCCTTGAAATTCTCTGGTATTTTATATTAAAAAGAAGTCTGGAAAATGGAGGATGTTGACAGATTTCAGAGCAATTAATAACATTCTTTATCAATGGGTTCTCTGCAGCTTGGAATTCCTTTGTCTTCCTTGTTGCCTAAGGAATAGCCTATTATAATGATTTATCTAAAAGATTGCTTTTTCACAATTCCTCTATATGAACATGATAAGGAAATGTTTGCTTTCTGCCTTTCTACCTTTAATAGAAGTTGTCCAATAAAAAGATATCATTGGAAAAACCTACCATAAGGAATTGTAATAGCCCCACCTTGTGTCAATATTTTATACATCAGCAATTGGAGATGATTCATAAACAGTTTCCTCCACTATATGTCATTATATGGATGGTATCCATGTTAGTTTGGGTTATATTTCTGTGAATAGATACCATAACCAAGAAAACACTTATAAAAAACAATATTTAATTGGGGCTGGTAACAGGTTCAGAGGTTTAGCCCATTGGCATGAAGGTGGGAGCAAGACAGCATCCAGGCAGGAATGATGCAGGAGGAGCTTAGAGCTCTACATCTTCTGTAGGCTGCTATTGGAATATCAGCTTCCAGGTAGTGAGATCTAGGGTATTATACCCCACATTTACAGTGACACACTTATTCCAACAAGGCCATACCTACTAATTTTGCCACTCCCTGGGCCAAGCATATACAAACCATCACAATCTCCTGTTGAATGATTCAGATATAAATATCCTGGAAAGAATTTTTGATGCAATAAAACAAACAAACAATCAAAAGACCACCATCAAAAAACAAAAAACCTTGCCTCAATAGGGATTGCAAATCACCCCTGAGAAAATACAAAGAGGAGATTCTAATAATTACATAAGATATAGAATAACTCTACAAAAGATTGGGCCTCAAAACATGCAAATGTGTAGAGACCAATTAAGGACACTTGATGGCTTTCAGAAGCTGCTAGTAGATATTAATTAGCTCGGGCCTGCAATTGTCTTGCCTCCTCAAGACCTAAGTAATTTATTTCAAACCTTACAAGATGATAAAGATTTAAGTAGTCCCAGCAATTAATCAGCTGAGGCTGACAAAGAGTTAGGTCTGGTTGAAAGGAAATTGCAGGATACACATCTAGATTATATTGATTCAAAGCTTGCCTGCATCTTATTTATCTTGCCTTCTGCTCCATACCTTACAGTAATTCTTATGAAGAGGGGAGGTTATATCTTAGAATAGATTTTTTAGCACATAAACAAAGTAAGAATTTTTAAAAACCTACATAGAAAATGTTGCTGAATTGATACTAAAAGGAAAAATAAGACTTTGAAAATTAGCTGGGATGGATCCTGCTGAAATTATTGTATGTTTTACTAATGCTGAGATGCTAACACACAAGATGAATGTGGGCAATAAGAGTGCAATAATTTGGGGGATGGAGAGAATAATAACAAATATCATAAAAGAAAGTGATTTCCATTCATAAAAATAACTAATTGGATTCTTCCTTGTATAGTAAAAAGAACTCCAAATCCTAGAACCTCTACACTTTACACTTATGCTAATTAATCATGAAAGGCAGGATATAAATCAGATGATAGCAGTAAGGTAGTTGAGTGTCCCTATAAATTAGTTCCAAAATCAAATTATATATAATACATATGGTGTTATCAGATTTTCAAGAGTCTCTTAATATAGAAAATGATATTCAATATGCAGAAATGATTATTTTACCAATAGAGACAGCTGAACCTATTCAGGATAATTCTGAATTGACTTCACTCTTTATTCAGCTACAACAAATGATCAGGAATAGGAGTCATCAACTGTACATAACACACGTAAGATCCCATCCATTCCAGCCAGGCCCTCTGGTGCAAGGTAATAATGAAATTGATCAGGTATTCATAGGAAGTGTACTATTGTATTCAGAATTCCATAAAAAAAATACCATGTTAACAGCAAAGGTTTAAAAAAGAATATTCTTTCACTTGGCAACAAGCCAAGGAAATTGTATCTCTTTATACTTGCCCATATATAACAAAACTCTATTACGTACTGGAAGTATCCCTAAAATATGCCCCACAATGAAACATGGCAGGTGAATATGTTCAATTTTATAGTGTTTGGTAAACTATGATATGGGCATCATACAATAGACATATTCACGATTTCAATGGGCAAAAGCCTTAGCATCCAAAAAGGCTGATTCGTTAATAACTCACTTCTTAGAAGTTATAACCATTATGTGAATACCCATACAAATATGCGTACAATGTCCTGGTACATGTATCTGATAATAACAAAAAGTTTTTTTATATTATAATAAAAAATATTTTACAGGCATATCAAATAATCCCACCTGACTAACATGTGTGGAGAGAGCTAATAGTACTTTAAAAGAGATGCATAACAGAGAAAATGGGGCAACAAAGAGACCCTACCCCCAGAGATAGCTTACATAGGGCTTTATTAACCTTAATTTTAAAAATGGTAATGAACAAAAACTATGTCTGCTGAAAGACATTGGATTTGGGGGGAAAAATCTTCTAAACTAAACCAGCCTTTTTATCTTAAGCATGTTATAAAATCAGGATGAAAAACAGAAAAGTTGTTGCACTGAAGGAGGGGTTATGCCTTTATTGCCACAGGAAAGAAAAGCTATGGGTTCCTTCCAACTTGATAAATATCAAGCATAACAAAGCAGGAACCCCTGAAGATCTTGTTAACTGATCCAGAACTTGCTGTTCCTTTGTCTCTTTCCGCTGTTTGACTCAGGATACTGCTGTTTACTTCTGGACCATTCTACCTTTGGTGGTCTGTAGTGCTCTCTGCTAACCAATCTCAGATGGTAGAGCCCATCTGGATGGTCTGTTCTGTGTCTTGTTGACTTTGGAATGTGGGATAAGCAATCAAGGGAAGACTCCTTGGGGCAGAGATGTCCAGATTAGCCTGGTATGCTTGTGAGAAGGCTTTAGAAGGTTAATTGCTGTTTTGTTTTTTGTTTTGTTTTATTTTGTTTTGTATTGTTTTGTTTTGTTTCAACTACTAAATCAAACTCAGGGCTGAAATCAACCAAGTAGAAACAAAAAGAACTATATACATAATCAAAAAATTCAAGATCTGGTTCTCTGACAAAATCAACAAGATAGATAAGCCATTAACCGAACTAACCAGCGGGCACAGAGACAGTATACAAATTAATAAAATTAGAAATGAAAAAGGAGATATAAAAACAGAAATTGAGGAAATTCAAAAAATCATCAGATCCTACTACAAAAGCGTATATTCAACAAAACTGAAAAATATGGATGAAATGAACAATTTTCTAGACAGATACCAAATACCAAATTTAAATCAGGATCAGATATACCATCTAAGCAGTCCCATAACCCCTAAAGAAATGGAAGCAGTCATTGAAAGACCCCCAACCCCCTGAAAACAAAAAAGCCCACAAGAAGATGTGTTTAGTGCTGAATTCAATCAGACCATCAAAGGTGACTGAATACCAATATTCTTCAAACTATTCCACAAAATAGAAACAGAGGGAACACTACCCAATTTATTCCATGAAGCCACAGCCAATGCTGATACCAAACTATACAAAGATCCTACAAAGAAAGAGAACTTTAGATCAATATCCCTTTTGAGTATCAATGCAAAAATATTCTAAGAAATTCTCACAAACCAAATCCAAGAACACATCAAAACTATCATTCACTATGACCAAATATGCTTCATCCCAGTGATGCAGGGGTGGCTCAATATATGGAAATTCACCAGTGTATTGCACTACATAAACAAACTCAAAGAATAAAAATCACATAATCATTTCATTACTTGCTTACAAATCATTTGACAAAATTCAGCATCCCTCCATGTTAAAATTTGGAAAGATCAGTAATTTAAGGACCATTCCTAAACATAGTGACAGCAATAAGCAGTAATCTAGCAGCCAACACCAAACTAAATGGAGAAAAACTTCAAGAAACCCAACTAAAATCAGGGACTAGAAAAAGCTGCCCACTCTCTCCCTGTCTATTCAGTATAGTATTTGAATTTCTAGCTAGAACAATTATACAACAAAAGGTCAATGGCGTACAAATTGGAAAGAAATCAAAATATCATTATTTTCAGATATGCTAGTGACCCCAAAAATTCCATCATAGAACTACAGTTGATAAATAACTTCATCAAAGTAGCCAGATATAAAATAAATTCAACGCAGTAGCCTTTCTATACTCAAAGGATAAACGGTCTGAAATAGAAATGAAAGAAACAACACCCTTCACAAATGGTTACAAACAAAATAAAATATCTGGTGTAACTGTAACCAAACAAGTGAAAAATGGGTATGAAAAGAACTTCAAGTCTCTGAAGTAAGGAATCCAATAAGCACCTAAAGAAATGTTCAGCATCCATAGTCCTCAGGAAAATGCAAATCAAAGCAACCCTGAGATTCCACCTCATACCAGTCAGAATGACTTAGATCAAAAACTCAGGTGACAGCAGATGCTGGCAAGGATGTGGATAAAGAGGAATACTCCTCCATTGCTGGTGGGATTGCAAGCTGGTACAGCCACTGTGAAAATCAGTCTGGCAATTCCTCTGAAATTTGAAACTGAAGACATAGATATACCACTCCATGGCATACAAATAGCAGATGTTCCCACATGTAATTAGAACACCAGTTCCACTATGTTCATGACACCCTTATTTATAATAGCCAGAATCTGGGAACAACCCAGATGTCCCTGAACAGAGGAATAGATACAGAAAATGTGGTACATTTACACAATGGAATACTAGTCAGTTATTGAAAACAAAGATTTCAAGAAATTCACAGGGAAATGGATGGAAGTTGAAAAATATCATCCTGGATGAGGTAACTCAGTAACAAAAGACCACACATAGTAAGTACTCACTGATAAGTGGATATTAGCCATCCCATATACAGTCCTCAAACCTGAACACTAATGTGGATGCTAGGAAGGCATTGCTGACGGAAGCCTTATTTGACTGTCTCCTTAGAGGCTATACCAGAGCCTGGCAAATACAGAGGTAGATTCTTCCAGCCAATCATTGGACTGAGCACAGTGTCCCCGATGGAGGAGTTTGAAATGGGACTGAAGGAGCTGAGGGGGGTGCAGCCCCATGCAGGAAGCAACAGTGGCAAATGGCCAGACCCACTTGGAACTCCTGGGGATTGGACTGTCAATGAAAGAGTACACATGGATGGACCCATGGCTCCAGCCACATATATGGCAGAGGATGTCCTCATTGGCATCAGTGGGAGGAGAGGCCCTTGGTTCTGAGTATGTTTGATGCCTGAATGTAGGGGAATACCAGAGAGGGAAGAAGTGATTAGGTAGGTGCGTGATGGAGCACCTTCATAGAGGCAGGGGAAGGAGGAATAGAATAGGGGGTTTCCTAAGGGGAGACCTAGAAAGGGGAAAACCTTTGAAATATAAACAAAGAAAATATATAATAAAAACAAAACAAAACAAAAAAATGAGTTAATCCTGGTTGACCTTTTCTTTGATGAGTATAAAGTGTCCTTCCTTATCTTTTTTTGATAACTTTTGGTTCAAAGTGAATTTTATTCGATATTAGAATGGTTACTCCTGCTTGTTTCTTGTGACCATTTTCTTTGAATATTGGTTTTCTGCCTTTTACTCTGAGGTAGAGACTGTCTTTGTCACTGAGGTTGTTTTCCTGTATCAGCAGAATGTTGGATCCTGTTTATGTTTCCAATCTCTTAGCTTATGTCTTTTTATTCGGGAATTGAGTACATTGATGTTGAGAGATATTTGGGACCGATGATTGTTGATTCCTGTTATTTAGGTTGTTAGAGGTGAAACTGTGTGTATCTCTTCTTTTGGTTTTGATGTTTAAAAATTAATATCCTGCTATTTCTTGGGTATAGTTTCTCTTCTTGTGTTGGAATTTTCCTCCCATTTCTTCTGTAGATCTGGATAAGTGGAAAGATATTGTACAAATTTGCTTTTTTCTTAGAATACCTTCGTTTCTCTATCTATGGTAATTGGAAGGCTTCCTGGGTATAGGAGCCTGGGCTGATTTTTCTGTTCTTTTAGGGTGTGTATGACATTTGCAGAGGAACATCTGGATTTTAGAGTGTCTGGTGAGAAGTCTTATGTAGTTCTGAAAGGTCTGCCTTTATATGTTACTTGACATTTTCCATTACTGCTTTTAGTATTTCTTTGTTCTGTGCATTTGGTGTTTTAATTATTATATAATGAGATGAGTTTATTTTGTGGTCCCATCTCTTTGGTGTTCTATAGGCTTCTTGTACATTTATGGACATCTGTTTCTTTAGGTTAGGAAAGTTTTCTTTAATTTTGTTGACGATATTAGCTGTCCTCTTGAGCTGGGGATCTTTACTCTCATCTATATGTTCTGGATTTATTGATTGTTTTGTGTTAGGAGCTTTTTACTTTCTGTCTTTTCCTTGACTTTTGTTTTGATGTCTTTTATGGTATCTTCTACTATTGAGATTCTCATTTTCATCTCTTATCTTCTGTTGGTGATGCTTGCATTAAGACTCCTGTTCTCTTTCCTACATTTTCCATCTCCAAGGCTGTCTCACATTATGTTTTCTTTAATGATTCTATATCCACTTGTAAAATCTTGAAGGTTTGGTTCAATTCCATCACCTGTTTGATTGTGTTCTCCCATATTTCTTTAAGGGATTCATGAGTTTCCTTTTTCTTGGCTTCTACTTGTTTACTTGTGTTCTTCTGTATTTCTTTAAGTAAAGTATTTATGTCCTTCTTAAAGTCCTCTATTATCTTTATGAATTGAGAGATTGGATCTGAATTTTGCTTTATAGGTTTGTTGGAGTATTCTAGACTTGCTGTTGTGTTAGTACTGGGTTCTGAAGTTCTTAATTCAAACTGGCTTCTGTTGCTTATGTTCTTATGATTGCCTACCACCTATCATCTGGCAATCTCTGGTGCTATGTGGCCTCCCTTATCTGACTGTTGTCTATCTTTCCTGTGAGCCTGTGATTCTGCCATCCTGTGATCCTGGATGTATGAGAATACCCTGGGGATTTGAGCTGCATCTGACATGTGGGCTGTGTGGGTTTGTGTCCAGTATAGAGGCTCTTCTCCCAGCACAGATGGGAAGTGGAAGACCTTTTAATGCCTTCTATTTTTGTATATATTAATATAATTTCTTGATTATTTTATGTGACTTCTCTTCATATGGGAACACCTATAATTAATATATAAGATAAAAGGGAATCCAAAAATTGGTCCTCCCATGAAAACAAATTCCAGTGCACTTGCAACAGACTTAGTATGAATCAGGGCCATCATCATTTGAGATAAGGTTAAAGGGAAGGATAAAGGGTTTTGTCTGTGTTACATGTAAGAGAAGATTCATTCTGCTTCCTGAGAAAGGTTCTTCCAAGGTATCTCTTGTTTCATATTATATTTTCATTCTACGCCAAGGAAACCAAGAGGTATTTATTGTTTCTGAGATAACACAAACAAAACATTTACCTTACAACTTAACTCTATCAAGAGAGGTTAGAGGAGACCCCCCAGATAGGTGTTAGCAACGACATCAGCTTCTTTGAGTTATTAGAATATAAAATATCTACTGGAGAAATGTAAATTACTATGTAACAATTCAAACAAATGTACATAATATTCTAGATACTCATTTTCATGGTATCCTATAGGTCTCTCTCCGTCCTTTCTGGCTTTTGTAAAAAGCACTTTGTGGTTTAGAATTTGTGTTCCACAATATGTTATGCTATAGAATTATATGGTGTGGCACACTGGATAACAATTACCTCCATAAATCATTAGGGAGTGGTACTACCTGAGAGGGACTAGGGAATGTGGCATTTTGGAGGAATTGTGTTACTGAGTATGGACTTTGGGTTTTCAGAATCTCAAATCATTAATATCTCATTCTGAATGCTGTCTAGATCTGTGTTGTGGGCAACCAATGGCTATATTTTCAGGTTCTCCCTTGAATGTAGTAGATGGGTAAGAACATCAACAGGGGCAAGACTTGGTCTTGGAAGATATTTATTTTTTCCTTTTCTATAATAAACTATTTACCTGTTTTTTTTATTCTTTATTTACATTTCAAATGTTGTCCCCCCCCTTCCTGGCCCCACCTCCAATAGTTCTTCACATCATCCACCCTTGCCTTTGTCTCTGAGATGGTGCTCCCTATACCACCACCTCAGCTAAATCAATCGCTCACATACCCACCCATCCCAGGTCAGTCAACTCCACCCCTGCATCCTCCTTCCATTGGACATCTAATCTTGACAGGATAAGGCACATCCTCTCCCACTGAGGTAATATAAGGCAGTTATCTGCTACATCTGTGCTGTGTGCCATGGACCAGCCCGTGTATTCTCTTTGATTGGTGTCTTAGTCTCTTGGAGCTCCCAGGGGTCTGGGTTGATTGATATTGTTGGTCTGGATTGGTTGATATTGTTGGTCTTCCTGTGGGTGTGCCATCCCCTTAAGCTCCTTCAGCCCTTCCCTGTTTGCCTGTCTTAAATCTAAGTTAATTTGCAGTATTAGTAGCTGACCTGTCTGAGTTTCTCTGAGGCCAGAAACTACAGTCTCTTCTGTTTAGAACCTCATAGTAAAACAGAGGGTAGATTAAGTAAAAGGATTTATTGCTTCTGCTCCTTTCTCTGGTGGGTCAGACAGAAGCCTCTCCTCCTAAGCTAGTTAACACTTTGTGACCAGAGAGGAAGGAAAAGGCAGAAGGCAAATATACAAACACACACACACACACACACACACACACACACACACATATATATATATAT
>NW_018393470.1:43420-45643 GCF_900095145.1 Mus pahari
CCCTCTCCACATGCTCATGGCTGGCCTCTATACATATTCTCTCTCTCTCTCTCTCTCTCTCTCTCTCTCTCTCTCTCTCTCTCTCTCTTCATTTCCTAATTCCCCTTACCATTCCCTAAATAAACTCTATTCTATATTCTGTCAAGTGACTGGTACCTCAGCAAAAAGAGATGCCTCAGCATGGGTTAACAAAGGCACCCCTTTCCCCAGCACCATATTGTGCCTCTACTAAACATGTATCTGGTCCCTTCTTTCTTTTTTATAAAATGCTGCAGTTTAGCCTTATCAAAGTGCACATCTGTCACTTAATCTTTAGACTTAAATATTTTTTCTTGAAGACAAATGTGTCCCAATTCTATTTCTCTTTTTACTGTAATTATGAATGCTCACTGTTTTTCTTATTATGCACATTTTATTTACTATTATGAGGAGTGTGAATATTCTATTCCTGATCCTAACTTTATTACATTTTTCTAGAAAGGCAAGTAAGACCATCTCTAACACTTTCTTCCTAAAATTATTTAAATCAAATCAGGAATTCTATTAAATTATCTGTTTGTTTATGTAGCATCACTAGAAAATATATATCTTTGTATATATTAAATAATATCAAGAAAAAATACTAATAGTTGGAATCTTTCCTCAAATATAATCGACCCCCCT
Source organism: Mus pahari (assembly GCF_900095145.1). Lineage (NCBI taxonomy): Eukaryota > Metazoa > Chordata > Mammalia > Rodentia > Muridae > Mus > Mus pahari. The sequence continues at coordinate 44,084 of NW_018393470.1, forward strand.
TTGCTGAAATAAATAAATCCATCATTGCTTTACAGTCCACAGTGGAGCCATATCAGGAAGATCACCTTCGAGTTTACAGTTTCTGGTAGATGACTTCTGGCAAATCCAATGTAGAACTATTTGCTACATCAGTAGTACCATGTCTGCCCATGTGCTGCCATGCTTCTTGCCATGATGATAATTGACTAACCCTCTGAAGCTTGAAGAAAACCTCCATTAGATACTTATTTTCATAATAGTTGCTATAGTAATGTCCTCTCTTCAGTGCAATAGAATTCCGTCTAAAATGCATAGTATTCTCCTTTTAATATAACATGAAATCATTAACAATATTGAAGTTTTGAAACCATTATCCAGAGCCATTATCAGTTTTGATAATGCTATGTTAGATATTTCCATAGAAGTCAAGAAAATCTGTGAAATGGCATGAAGGTCATGTTCTCCAACTTGAGGTGTGGTCCATGACATATTTGAGAAAGTATCTACTGACAAATGGACATATTTTTCTTGACTAATTCCAGTCTATAGTAAAATCTATTTGTCAGAGTTTAATTCTGTACCACAGTGGTCTAGAATCCAATTTAATACAATTGGGATGTTGTAGACCTATTTTTTGTATTTGTTTGTTTGATTCATAGGCAAAATTTTGCTTGCAGAAATGAAAGTGGATTGAGATTTAGAGCATGTCAGCCAGTAGACTTTAGGGCAAATGTAAATAAATACAGAGTATAGAGTAGAATATCTGTCTGTGTGTTCATTGTGCCAAGTTGTCAGATGATCTGAAGTTGGCACACATATGAATAATATAGAGTTGCTACACCTGGAATAAATTATTTACTGAACAGGCACAAAAATTATGAATAATTTTATCAGTTTGGAGTATGTAGCTCTTTGCAACATAGGGGTGCTAATGGTAATAAAGGGAAAATCAGTGATAATATTAACTGGAATTTTTGAGGTTCTTGGACCTTTATGAAATTCAGTTGGACTGAGCAATAAATAGTAAGAAAAATAAGTTGTTCAGATTATACATATGGAGCATTGTGATCCTGTGTTCCATCTCTGAAATAAGTACAAACATTAAAAATACCAATAGTGCCAAGGTTAGAAGGGGCAATCCATGAGATTGTTTTGAAAACAGAAATGATTTTCTATAGGGATAACAATCTAATCACCAACATAAGCTGAAAGTGAAATTTGTCATTGAGTATTCTTTTCTTCTTTTGTAAAGCAATCTTATTTTCGTTAGCCTGTATTATTCTACAAAGTACTGGCTTTAGTTATAACAGTTTAATTGATGTATATGAAATATTTCTAAAACTATTTTCACAAGATTATTGACACTTCCAAAATATGCTAGGGAAGCCAGTTAATACTTAACATTTTATTATGTGTCTTGTGCATGGGTGTTCTCTTAACTCTCATAAAAGAACCTATATAGCCTCACAACACAATAGGAAAATCATTTATTTATTTATTTATTTATTTATTTATTTATTTATTTATTATTTTCTTTATTTACATTTCAAATGCTATCCCGAAAGTTCCCTATACCCCCCC
>NW_018393470.1:46318-50611 GCF_900095145.1 Mus pahari
TTCTGGGTATATGCCCAGAAGAGGTATTGCTGGGTCCTCCGGTAGTACTATGTCCAATTTTCTGAGGAACAGCCAGCCTGATTTCCAGAGTGGTTGTACAAGCTTGCAATCCCACCAGCAATGGAGGAGTGTTCCTCTTTCTTCACAACCTTGCCAGCATCTGCTGTCACTTGTATTTTTAATCTTAGCCATTCTGACTGGTGTTAGATGCAGTTTGTTTTAGTCAAAATAACAAATTGAGGAAATTTTCTTCAATAAGCACTGATTTCTTCAGACTAAAAACACTAAAGTTTTCTCATGATTAAATTTCCCTGTACATATAATTGCAGTTACCCTGAATCCAACTATTCTGTGATTAAGGGAAAGTTATTATAATAATGTGGAATATTAAATTATATCTATGTATATACTAGAGAGTATTGTCAGGTTCACAAGTAGTTTGGAGGTAAAAGTAAGGATTACATATAAATAATTAAAATGTTAGTACAGGAAGAATTGAACTATCAATTAATTCTCAGTACCATCTACCAACTTTCTACTATTTTTCAAGACATTCCAAATGATCTAAATTGGGAAGTTAAAAATTTGGTTAGATCATTTGTCTCAAACACCTCATTTAATAATTGTTTTAGTGTTTACATTCTAAATATTGTGACATAGAAAATCTGATTATGCTGACTGGCTATCAAATGTCACTTGTATTCCTTAAAAATAAATCTGTGATATATTTCTGGATTCATACATAGGCATGGGATATATTTTCCATATGTTATTTCACTCAAAAAATATTTCAAGTACCTAAATTTTTAAAATATATTTCTTCCATATGGGCTGATTTTTAAAGAGAATTGTAATAATACTGCTCATGTAAGCTCAGAGATTGTCAAGAATGGAAAAGAAACATTCTCCTGATAAAATTGTATCATATTTGTCAGGCTCTGGCAGAGTGTCTTAGGAGAGATCTACATCAAGATCCTGTCAGTAAGCACTTCTTGGCATCCAAAATAAGTGTCTGGGTTTGGTGCCTGTATAAGAGATGTATCCCTAGGTGGGGCAGTCCCTAGATGAACTTTTCTTGTGTCTCTGCCTCACATTGTCTCCATATTTCCTCTGTTGAGTATTTTGTTACCCCTTCTAAGAAAGACTGGAGGATCCATGCTTTGGTATTCCTTCCTCTTGAGCCTCATGTGGTCTATGAATTTTATCTTGGGTATTCTAAGCTTTGGGGTTAATATTCACTCATCAGTGAGTGCATACCATGTGTCTTCTTTTGTGACAGGGATAGCTGACTCAGGATGATACTTTCTAGTTCCATCAATTTGCCTGCAAAATTAATAGCTGAGTTGTACTCCATTGTGTAAATATATCATATTATCTGTCTCCATTCCTCTTTTGAAGGACATCTGGTTCTTTCCAGCTTCTGGCTATTTTAAATAAGGCTGGTATGAACACAGTGGAGCATGTGTCCTTGTTATATATTGGAGCATCTTTTGGGTATATGCAGAGGAGTGGTATAGCTGGGTCCTCAGGTCATACTATATCCAATTTTCTGAGTAACTTTCAAACTGATTGATGCTTGAAGCCAACCTTTGGATGAAGCACAGTGTCCCCAACGGAAGAATTAGTGAAAGGACTGAAGGAACTGAAGGCGTTTGCAACCCCATAGGAAGAATAATATCAACTAATCAGAGCCTCCAGAGCTTCCAGAGACTAACTCCCCCCACCCCCCCCAAGCAATGAGTACACATGGGTCCAACCACATATGTAGCAGATGATGCCATTGTCTGACATCAACGGGAGAAGAGGCCCTTGACCCTGTGAAGGCTCAATGTCCCAGTGTAGGGGAATGCCAGGATAAAGTAGTAGGAGTGGGTAGATGGGGGAGAATTCTCACAGAAGAAGGGGTCAATGCATGGAATAGAGGGTTTCCTGCGGAGAATCAAGGAAAGGAAATAGCATTTGAAAAGTAAATAAATAAAATATCCTTTAAAAGAAAAAAGAATGAATAAGTCGAAAAAATAATTGTATCATATGTGTGTTTTGTCAGGTAGTGTGAATGGTAACTAGATTGGGAAGATAACAGTCAAAGTCAAACCCATGATAGATACAAAGATTAAGTTGTGACTACTCAATGAGGAGGAGGATAAACTCCTTAGTACTCTGATAATCTCCCTCATGCATTCCCCTGCTGTGTCCCTGGAGTTTGAGGCTTGAGAATGTTGGCCATCCAAAAGGCTGTTCCTATTAGTTACTGTGAATATAGACCCATTGTTGCATCAGATCTCATCCCCAAAAGTTTATGGCACATTAAATATTNAAGATTTAAATCTGGTAATTCTTTCTTCCCGTCCAAGACATCTAAACATTTCATACCTCTTCCATATTTGCAAAACAAACTCTATATCAGAGTCCTGTATGAGTTTTNTCACCTTGGTCCATTTAGTATCCCAGTGTTTTAGCTCAATCTTTGAAGGCAATGACATACATGTCATCTGCAGTATTCAATGAACTCTAGAACTGATATTCCCTTATTCACACCATACAGTCTATCTATGGCAAATGAAGTATAANCTGATTTAAGAGTTAGTACTGCTGAAGACACCAGTCCATAAGTATAGCATAGTGATGGAAATGACATAGGGTTGTNGAAGTAGCTGTAAATTCTTTTCCAGTTTGAAGGTGGAGCATAGTTTCTACTGATTGCATGATACAGAGATGATTTTTATAATTTGATCACTAACTCTTAAACAAAAATTTAAGCCTTAACTGTCCAAATAATTCTTCCCAATTGGTTCCCAAGGGACCCAGCTGGGAAAGGACAAAATTGTCCCAGTATTTAAAATTCTCATATTTGATTGTGAGTTTAAAAATAACCTTATTTTATCTATAAATCAGCTGCATTGCCCAGAGTATCCACATGATGTTCCCATTATTGTTTTTTTGATTTTTCAGCATTGTTGGACAAGGCTAAGGAGATGAGTATTTGGGTTTCCCCAGACCAGTGAGACACTTACAAGATTGTCAAATTAATAAAAGCACATATTATCTGAATGATTTCTCTTTTTGTGCACCATAACCACATTACAGGGCCTCTTATTATGTTATGAGTTTTTTATGTTTTATTTTAATTTTCAGATAATTTTTATATAAAACCATTTTTGTTACAATTTTGTTTTCTTTTTGGTTGAGAGAACTAGTTACAACATTAGCATTAAAGTTGAGGGAGGCCACATATACACAGCCTCTAAAATAGTCTTCCAAAGATCCTCCCATTGCCACTAGAAAGACTATGATGCTCCACATAAAATACATACACAATTTGTCATTCCAGCTTTAGGGTACTAGATTTAGAATGATTTTTCTAGTTCAATGTGATTTTCTTCAAATTTCATGATATACTCTTCTTAAACAACTAAATACTACTCTATTGTGTAAGTGTACCACATTTTCTTCATTCATTCTTCAGTTGACGAATAAGTAGGTTGTTTTTAATTTCAGGCTATAATGAATAAAGCCACAATGAACATGGTTGAGCAAGTACCTAGGCTGTAGGTCCTTATGACATATGCCCACAAGTGGTCTAGGTGCACATTAAGATGAATCCGTTCCCAACAGATTTCTGAGAAACTGCCATTTTGATTTCTATTAGCTGTCCACGTATGTACTCACACCAGTAATAAATGAATTTTCCCCTTCCTCCATATTCTCACCACCAAGATTTCTCACTTGTTCTGTTGGCCATAGCCATTCAGAGAAGTTTAAAATGAAATCTCTATGTAGTTTTGATTTGCATTTCCTTAATGGCTTAGGATGCTGAATGTTTACCTCTCATCAACTTGAGATTTTTCTCCTGTACATTCTTTGTGTAGATATATAAGACATTCTTCAGTTGGATTATTGGTTTTCTTGATCTATAGTTTTATTATTTCTTCCTATATTTTGAATTTTAGTCATATATGATGTAAGGATATGGAGAAAATCTCTTGCATTTTATATGTAGTCTGCTTTTCTGTGTGAATGAAAGCATTCTTACAGAAGCTTTCGGGTTTTAAGGAGTCCCACTTTTTTTCTTTTTTGAAATAAAATAATGAAGTATCCCTCTTCTTCTTCTTCTTCTTCTTCTTCTTCTTCTTCTTCTTCTTCTTCTTCTTCTTCTTCTTCTTCTTCTTCTTCTTCTTCTGTCTCTGTCTCTCTCTGTCTCTCTCTCTGTCTCTCTCTGTCTCTCTCTGTCTCTCTGTCTCTGTCTCTGTCTCTGTCTCTGTCTCTCTCTCTCTCTCTCTCTCTCTCTCTCTC
>NW_018393470.1:51506-52781 GCF_900095145.1 Mus pahari
TTTTATTATTATTATTATTTTCTTTATTTACATTTCAAATGCTATCCCGAAAGATTCCCATACCCCTCCCCCCACCTCTGTTCCCCCATCCAAACTCTTACGAATACAGGAGTCTTCACCTCCACTCTTCCCATGTTTATTGTTGATTTTATCCTAAATGGTAGACATTATTACTAGACAGGAAATGAGATGCCTAAATAGTTTTAATTTTCATTTTCCTATAGAATAGGCATATCAAGAAATTTTACATATTGGACATTTTTATTTTTTTTTCATTAAGAGCACTCAAGTCCATTTATTAGCTTATTTTTTCATTGAGTTGTTTCTTCTGTTGTTGGTTATGCTTTTATACATTTCATATTACAGATATTACTAGATTGTGTAGCATAATTTTCCCTTGTTCTGCATGCTGTGCTTTCATCCAGTTAATATCATAGTTTGTTGTAAAGATGTATTTTACTTCCATGAGGACTCACTTACTAAATTCTGATGTTATTATTTGACCATCCAAAGTTTTCTTCACATCTTTCTTGATAAGCATTTCCTTACATATCAAAGATGCTTTCCAAATCTGTTTCTCTAGCAGTTATGAACTTTGTGGTGCTATGTTAAGGTCTCTAATCTAATGTAGAATACAGAGTTGGAGGAGAGATAAACTTCTAATTTAATTCTTCTACATGTGGATATCCAGTTTCATGGAATCACGAACAGGCTCCTTTTATTTATTTATTTATTTTTATTATTTTCTTTATTTACATTTCAAATGCTATTCCAAAAGTTTCCTATACCCTCCCCCCACCTGCTCCCCTACCCACCCACTCCCACTTCTTGGCCTTGGCCTTCCCCTGTGCTGGGTTATATAAAGTTTACAAGACCAAGGGGCCTCTCTTTACCAGGATGGCCGAATAGGTCATCTTCTGATACATATGCAGCTAGAGTCACAAGCTCAGGGGGTACTGCTTAGTTCATATTGTTGTTCCACCTACGGGGTTGCATCCCCCTTCAACTCCTTGGGTACTTTCTCTAACTCCTCCATTAGAGGCCCTGTGTTCCATCCAATAGCTGGCTGTGAGCATCCACTTCTGTGTTTGCCAGGCACTGGCATAGCCTCACAAGAGGCTGCTATATCAAGGTCCCTTCAGCAGAATCTTGCTGGCATTAGTATCTGGGTTTGGTGGCTGATGATGTGATGGATCCCCGGATGGGGTAGTCTCTGGATAGTCCATCCTTTCATCTTAGCTCTAAATTTTGTCTCTGTACATATAACCTTTCATG
>NW_018393470.1:53351-54760 GCF_900095145.1 Mus pahari
TTTAGCTCTGTACCCCATTTTTAATGTGGTTATTTGTATTTCTGGACTCTAGCTTCCTGAGCTCTTTGTATATATTGAATATTAGTCCTCTAGCGGATTTAGGCTTGATAAAAATCCTTTCCCAATCTGTTGTTGGCCTTTTTGTCATGTTGACAGTGTCTTTTAGAACAGGCTCCTTTTAACCCATGAACATTCTGAGCAGTGTATCAAAAGAAGACTTAGAAAGTTAACTAACCTGGGCCCATGGAGTTTCACAGAGAATGAACTACCAGCCAAAGACCATACATAGGTTTGTCCTAGGTACTCTATTCATTCATAGCAGTTGTACAGTATGGTATTCTGATGTGTCTCATAATAATTGGAATGGAGACAGTCTTCAGATCCCATTTCCTTATCTGAACTGCCTTATATGGACTTAGAGTGAAAGGATGCACCTAGTCCTGCTGTGACATGATGTGCCAGGGAAGGCTGGTACATATGGGGAGCCTAGACTTCTCAAAGTGAAGGGCAAGAGGTGAAGGAGGTTATAAAAATGATAATTTGAAGAGAGGAGGTTGGGAGTATGTGATCAGTCTGCAAAATTAATGAGCAGGTAAATAAATGAATAAATGAATAAATAAATAAATAAATAAATAAATAAATAAATAAATAAATGCAAAAAAAACCTACAAAAGAACAAGTTATATGGTACTGAGAAATGGTTAAATAAATAAAAGCACTGTCTGCTCTCCAAGAAGACATGGGTTTAAATCCTACAACACATAGGGCAGCTAAAACCAATCTGTAATTCCAGCATCACTGAAGCCAATGGATTCCTTGGGTCACTGTGAGCTCTGAATACACATGGTACCCAGAAGTATATCTGAACAGAACAACAAACTCATAACATAATAATAAATAATATCTCAAGACATTAAGTCAATGAAATAGCTGCATAGTTTCATATTTAGACCTAATCTGTACCTTTGACCTGTTCTATTCCAGCTTTCTGGTGTGTTTGTTAATTAGATCTGTATTATAACATAATATCAGCTATACAAATATGTTAATTTATGTGATGAACATAGGAATCCATCCACAGATAAACAGATAAAAACTATTCTTTTCAGTGTCCTGTATATATGAGGAGTGCTACATCCCCTCCAGTAGTCACATACATAACAGGCCAAAAGCCTGGATGTAGTCCCTAGGCAAAGAGTTTCACAGAAACTTAGTGCCCTGGAACTATGGCATCCCATAACATGTATGCTCCTATGTCAGAGACCAGATTGAGAAAGCCCAGGCATCTTACACCCAGGGCATCCCCGCGGCCCAGGTGTTTTCACAGTATGCAGCTAAGAGCCACATAGTTCTTTGTCAAGAGCCCTTCCCCCTCTCCCTCTGCAAGGCCACTCCTGGGAACCAGCAAG
>NW_018393470.1:56185-58304 GCF_900095145.1 Mus pahari
GCACTCACTCCCAAGAAACAGGGTCCCTCATGCCCACCTTCTGTATCTATAGATATTCCAGAGGATCCACTCCCTGACCAGATTCCTCTAATTAATCCTGTCTTTAAAAAACCCGCTTCCAAAATTTTGGGTGCTGAGATCTTGGAAGAGATTAAAGATGAGGAGGAGGCGGCGGTCCCTTATGCAAGCCTGACTGGCCGACACTCCCCTCTGCTCCCGTATTGGGGTACCCTCCCTACCAGCCAAATGCCTGTGCGCCCGCCACCATCCAGGGCTCTCTTAAAGGGACAGTACCCGCGGCAGCCTCAGGCGGCTCTTCCACACCAGTGGAGGTGCCAAACCACCCTGGCCCGAGTGTTACCACCCCCAGGCCCAAAGTCTTGACTTTTCCTGTAATTACTCTGCCAAGAGCAGTAGATTCTGTCTGGGACGCAGCGCCTGCTGACGCTCCCCCTCCCCACCAGGGCCACGGTTTTTTGAGCAGAGCCTAGCAGCCAGCTTAGAACAGGGAAGAAAGAGATTCAGAGGCCTCAATAAAATGGCAAGTCTTTGCCGTTATGTAGACCTTTAGCCACTAGATGTGGCAAGCAGTTTATCTTGCAGTTTGCGCAGCCTCTGTCAGATTGGCCTTGTGGTGCAAAGGCAGCACATCTGACTCCAGATCAGGTGGTTGCATGTTCAAGTCTCTTCTGAAAAAAATTCAGATGTTTGTTTGTTTGTTTTGGGGCTTTAAATTGTTTCATAATAAAGTTCTTTCACAAAAAGTTCATTTAAGGAGAGATTCGTTACAGACTATTAATGATTTTTAACGCTTCTTAGGGGATATTAATTGGCTTTGCCCCTATTTAAAGCTTATAACGAGAGAGTTAAAGCCTTTGTTTGACATTTTGCGTGGAGACTCAGATCCATCTGATGCACGCTGACGCAGGAAGTACAAATATCTCTTGCTAAGGTAAAGCAGGCTATTAATGAACAAAGCATTGGGTATTTCTCTCCAAAACTGCCGCTCCAGTTTCTAGTTTTCCCTATACTCTTTTCTCCCACAGGTCTTTTATGGCAACTCAAACATCTGTTCTGGATACATTTGCCAGCTTCTACTTCTAAAGTATTGCCTACATATCCTCAGCTGGTTGCATATATTCTGCGCCTGGGCAGATAAGCTGCTCTTAAGCTTTTTGGCAAAGATTCTGACATTATTGTCATTCCTTATGATAAATCACAAGTCCAATGGCTAATTAGGAATTCTGATGAATGGGCAGTTAATTGCACATCTTTTCAAGGTGTGATTGACAATCATTACCCTGCAGATAAATTGGTGCAGTTCTTACACAGGACACCTGTGGTTTTTCCTAAGAAAACAAAGTTAATCCCAATTGCTGGAGCTGCTTTAGTCTTTACAGATGGCTCCTCTACGGGCACTGCAGCCTTTAGTATTTATGGTAAAATCTCATACTTTGTGACAGGCTTCTCCTCAGCGCAGCTTGTGGAGCTAGCAGCCATTGTTAGAGTATTTGAAATCTTGCCTGATACTCACTTTAATTTGTATACAGACAGTGCTTATGTGGCTATCTCTGTTCCCGTCCTAGAGACAGTCCCATATATTTGTCCCTCTACTAATGCCTCTCCATTGTTTGCTAAGCTTCAGAAATTTACTCTTGCTCGTAATTACTCTTTCTTCATTGGTCATATCCATGCCCACTCAGGCTTGCCTGGGCCACTGACTGAAGGTAACAATGGAGTTGATCAGGCAACTCAGATTGTGGCTTCTGCCTTGTCTACCATTCCTCTTGCAGCTGCTCAACAGGCTCATGACCTGCATTACCTTAATGCTCATACCCTGAGACTTAAATATTCCATCACCTGTGAGCAGGCAAGACAAATTGTTCAGCAGTGTAAGGGCTGCCTGACCCTTTTTCCTGAGCCACACTTGGGGGTCAATTCTCGAGGGTTTGTCCCTGGTGAGTCATGGCAGATTGATGTCACTCATTATACTCCTTTTAGAAAGTTAAAATATATTCATGTCTCTGTAGATTTACGATTCAGGAGCACAAAATGCTAGATGACTTCCAGAATGCCTAATAAAACCATATAACTTACCCAGGGAAGAAAAACCCTGAGG
>NW_018393470.1:59803-61877 GCF_900095145.1 Mus pahari
AAGATTTACTCCAGATCTGGGATAAAGGCACCAGCCTGACCCGCTCTAAGAGAGAGCCAATTACTGCAGTAACCTTAGCAGTGATCTTTGGTGTGAGTGCTGCAGGTGCAGGAACAGTCATTACCTCCCTGATCTCCTCTAAACATCAGTCTGCACAGCTCGCCAGGCTTAACTATGCTGTGGACAGAAACATTCGAGAGATACAGAGAGGCCTGAAAAATTTAAAGGATTCCTTAGTCTCTCTGTCTGAGGTAGTGTTACAGAACAGAAGAGGCCTAGATTTACTATTCCTGAAGAAAGGAGGACTCTGTGCAGCCCTCAAAAAAGAATGTTGTTTTTACACTGATAAGACTGGCTTAGTTCAGGATAGTATAGACAAAGTTAGAGCTAGCTTAGAAGAAAGAATATGTAAAAGAGAAATGCAAGTATCCTGGTATCAAAATTGGTTTTCTACCTCTCCTTGGCTTTCCACTTTGCTCCCTACCATTCTGGGACCTTTCCTGGGCATGCTCCTGATTCTATCTTTCAGCCCTTGGGCTTTTTCCAGATTAACCAGTTTTGTTAAATCTCAGATTGATGCTGCCTTAAAGCCGGTTGCAGTCCACTACCATCGTGTGGACACCTGTATTTCTGTGTCACGCCACTGGCACNGTATCTGCGTGGGCAGAAAACACCTTGGACTGAGTTCGTACTGAAGGGCTAAACATCCTAAGATTAGAATGAGCTGCAAGGAAAAATGAATGCCTTGGCGGTTTGCGCCGATCAGAGCCTAATTTATTAATTGGACACGGGAGAACCCTCAACCCTCTCCCACGTGTCCCTCAGTGTCTCTCTGTATCTCAATGGCGCACGGTCTGATCATGAGCGGAGCTGTGTCTAGAAGGCGGGTCCGAATGAGTGGGCGGTGACGACATCAGTGGTTGGTCCGGGCGACGACAATGGGCGGTGATGACGACGACGTAGGGTGGTCTGACAACGCTGCATTCTGGGAGACTTGGGGAGCAACTCTGGTATGCCTGTGGAGGGGGAGTGGTTAGTGGAGGTGAGAGACCCCAACAGACACCGAAGACTCCTCTGAAGATCCCTCCTCCACTGATGCAGAGAGAGCAGCCGGTGGCCTGCATATTTCTACCCTTGCTGCAGACACAGAGCGCTCCTGGTTCCGGAGGCTATGGAGATGCCATTATTAGATGGGTGACTCACTGGCTGAGGGCCATAAGCTGTGAAGTGAGCCTATGATGGGATGAGTGAGGTGCCATGGATCAGAGGCACACCCCTGGCTGCAAGGATGACTCAGAGATAGGTAACACCTGCTAATCCCATGTGGATAGTGTGGCCTAAGACAGAGCCCTTGCCCATCTAGGACCTAAACAGGCCTAGCTTTTGGGTGCTGAACATGGGTGCACACCTCATAGCCTAAGACAAGGTGCTTCACCGACCCATTTCTTATAGCCACCTCCCCAACTTCTATTAAATCAAAAAGGGGGAATTTGTTGGAGAAGAGGTTGAGAATACCCAGGCATCTCACAGCCCAGGCATTTTACAGCATGCAGCTAAAAGCCATATAGTTCTTTGTTTAGAGCCAGTTGCCTCCTCTATCTGCAAGGCCATTTGGTGGGAACCAGCAGGATTCCGGCCCTAAGCAAACATCAAGGACTGAGGGAGTCTTCTTACATGGTCTCCATCTCTTTCTTTATTCCCATTTCTCTCTAGGTTTGTGATCCCCCTCAGGGACCATGGAATAACGTGTCCTGATACTGGCTTGTATACATAAATACTTGCACACAAATATATAGAAAAACAGACATACACAATTGAATGGATGGATGGGTGGATGGATGGATGGATGGATGGATGGATGGATGGATGGATGGATGGGCAGATGGGGCAGAAGTCCAAATGCCAAACCATTCAACCAACAACTTTATTTTTTCCTCTCATCTTTTTATACCTTCTTATCAGTGAGTGCGTATCTAGTGATTTCTTTTGTGATTGGGTTACCTCACTAAGGATGATATCCTCCAAATACATCCATTTGCCCAAGAATTTCATAAATTCATTGTTTTTAATAGCT
>NW_018393470.1:62367-71325 GCF_900095145.1 Mus pahari
TCTCTCTCTCTCTCTCTCTCTCTCTCTCTCTCTCTCTCTCTCTCCCTCTCCTCATTTCACAATTCCCCTTGTCATTGCCTAAATAAACTGTATTCTATACTATGGCATGTAACTGGTACCTCAGGAAGGAGACATGCCTCAGCATGGGTCAACGGAGGCACCCCTTTCCCCAGCACCATATTGTGCCTCTACTAAACATATATCTGGTCCCTTCTTTCTTTTTTATAAAATGCTACAGTTTTGCCTTATCAAAGTACACACCCGTCACTTTATATTTGGACTTAAATGTTTTTCCTTGAAGACAAATATGTCCCAGTTCTATTTCTCTTTTTACTGTAATTATGAATGCTCACTGTCTTTCTTAATATGCAGCCTTTATTTACTATTATGAGGAGTGTGAACATTCTATTCTTGATCCTAACTTTATTACCTCTTTCTAGAAAGGCAACTAAGAACATCTCTAACACTTTCCTCCTAAAATTATTTAAATCAAATCAAGAAATCTATTAAATTATCTGCTTGTCTATTGTAGTATGCCTAAATAAATAAATGCATCATGGCTTTAGAGTCCACAATGGAGCCATGTCAAGAAGATCACCTTTTAATTTTCAACTTCTTCTAGACGACTCCTGGCAAATACAATGTAGAACTGTTGGCTACATCAATAGTACCATGTCTGCCCATGTGCTTCCATGCTTCTTGCCATGATGATAATTGACTAACCCTCTGAAGCTTGAAGAAAAACTTCAATTAGATACTTTTTACATAATTGTTGTCTAAAATGCATAGTATTATGCTTTTTATATAACATGAAATCATTAAAAATATGTTGAAGTTTTATAACCATTATGCAGATTTATTATCATTTTTGATAATGTTATCTTAGATATTTCCATAGAAGTCAAGAAAATCTGTGAAATGACATGAAGGTCATGTTCTCCATGTTGAGGTATGGCCCATGACATATTTGAGAAAGTATCAACTGACAAATGGATATATTTTTCTTGACTAATTCCAGTCTATAGTAATATATATTTGTCAAAGTTATATTCTGTACCACAGTGGTCTGGAATCCAATTTAATATAATTGGTATGTTGTATACCTATTTTTTGTATTTGTTTGCTTGATTCTTAGGCAAAATTTTGCTTGCAGAAATGAAACTGTGATTTAGAGCATGTCAGCCAGTGGACTTTAGGACAAGTGTAAGCAAATGCAGAGTAAAGACTAGAATATATGTCTATGTGTTCATTGCGCCAAGTTATCAGATGATCTCATGTGAGCACACATATGGATAATATAGAGTTGTGACACCTGGAATAAATTATTTACTGAATAAGGCACAAAAGATTATGGATAATTTTAGCAGTTTGGAGTATGTAGCTCTTTGCAGCATAGGGGTGCTAATGGTAATAAAGGGAAAGTCAGTGATAATATTAACAGGTATTAACTGGAATTGTTGAGGTTCTTGGACATTTATGAATATTCTGTTGGACTGAGCAATAAATAGTAAGAAAAATAGGTTGTTCAGGTTATATATATGAAACATTGAGATCCTGTGCTCCATCTCTGAAATAAGTACAATCATTAAAAATACCAATAGTAGCAAGGTTTGAAGGGACAATCCATGAGATTCTTTTGAAAACAGAAATGATTTTCTACAGGGATAACTATCAATTCACCAACATAATCTGAGTTTTCATTAGCATATATTATTCTACAAAGTGGTGGATTTAGTTATGACAGTTTAATTGATGTATATGAAGTATTTCTAAAATTATTTTCACAAGTCAGATTCTTGACACTTCTAAAATATGCTAGGGAAGTCACCTATTACTTAAGAACATTTTATTATGTGTCTTGTGTATGGGTGTTTTCTTAACTCTCATACAAGAATCTTTATATCCACACAGCACAAGAGGAAAATCACTATTAATAGCAGTTTGTCTTAGTTAAAATAACAAATTGAGGAAATTTTCTTCAATAAGACTAAACACACTAAAGTTTTCCTATGATTAAATTTCCCTGTACATATAATTGAAGTTACCCTGAATCCAGCTATTCCGTGATTAAGGGAAAGTTATTATAATGTTGTAAAATATTAAATTATAACTATGTATATACTAGAGAAAATTGTCATGCTCACAGGAAGTTGGGAGGTAAACGGGAGGATTACATATAAGTATTTAAAATGTTAGTATAGGAAGAATTGAACTGTCAATTAATTTTCAGTACCATCTACCAACTTTCTACTATTTTTCAAGACATTTCAAATGATCTAAATTGGGAAGTTAAAAATTTGGTTAGATCATTTGTCTCAATCACCACATTTAATAATTCTTTTAGTGTTTACATTCTAAATATTATGACATAGAAAATCTGATTATGCTAACTGGCTATCAAATGTCATTTGTATTCAATAACAATTCTGTGATAGATTTCTGGATTCATACATAGGCATGGGATGCATTTTCCATATTTTATTTCACTCAAAAAATATTTCAAGTACCTAAATTTTTAAAATATATTTCTTCCATAATGGGCTGATTCTTGGCATCCAAAATAAGTGTCTGGGTTTGTTGTCCATATATGGGATGCATTCCCAGGTAGGGCAGTCTCTAAATGGCCTTTCATTGTGTCTCTACTATGTACCTTGACTCCATATTTCCTCCTGTGACTATTTTGTTACCCCTTCTAAGAAAGACTGAAGGATCCATTCTTTGGTCTTCTTTCTTCTTGAACTTCACATAGTCTGTGAATTGTATCTTGGGTATTGCAAGCTTTTGGGCTAATATCCACTTATCAGTGAGTGCATACCATGTGTCTTCTTTTGTGACAAGGATAGCTCACTCAGGATGATACTTTGTAGTTTCAACTATTTGCCTGTGAATTTCATGAAGTTATTGATTTTAATAGCTGAGTAGTACTCCATTGTGTAAATGTATCATATTTTCTGTATCCATTCCTCCGTTGAAGTACATCTGGTTCTTTCCAGCTGCTGACTATTTTAAATAAGGCTGGTATGAACACAGTGGAGCATGTGTCCTTGTGATATATTGGAGCATCTTTTGGGTATATGCTGAGGAGTACATTTGGGTATATCTGGGTCCTCAGGTAGTATTATATACAATTTTCAGAGGAACTTTCAGACTGATTGATGTTTGCAGCCAACCTTTGGACTAAGCACAGTGTCCCCAATGGGGGAGTTAGAGAAAGAACTGAAGGAACTGAAGGGGATTTCAACACCATAGAAAGAACAACAATATCAACCAATCAGAGCCCCCAGAGCTTCCAAAGACTAACTCCCCCTATCCCCAACCAATGAGTACACATGGGTCCAACCACATATGTAGCAGAGGATGCCATTGTCTGGCATCAATGGGAGAATAGGCCTTTGAACCTCTGAAGGCTCAGTGTCACAGTATAAGGGAATGCCAGGATAAAGTGGTAGGAGTGGGTAGATGTGGGAGCAATCTGACAGAAGCAGGAGTCAATGCATGGAATAGAGGGTTTCCGGAGGAGAATCCAGGAAAGGAAATAACATTTGAAAAATAAATAAATAAAATATTCTTTAAAAGAAAAAAGAATGAATAAATAGAAAAAATAATTCTATCATATGTGTGTTTTGTCACATAGTGTGAATGGTAACAAGATTGGGAAGATAACAGTCAAAGTCAAACCCATGATGGATACAAAGATTAAGTTGTGACTACTCAATGAGGAGGAGGATAAACTCCTTAGTACTCTGATAATCTCCCTCATGCATTCCCCTGCTGTGTCCCTGGAGTTTGAGGCTTGAGAATGTTGGCCATCCAAAAGGCTGTTCCTATTAGTTACTGTGAATATAGACCCATTGTTGCATCAGATCTCATCCCCAAAAGTTTATGGCACATTAAATATTGAAGATTTAAATCTGGTAATTCTTTCTTCCCGTCCAAGACATCTAAACATTTCATACCTCTTCCATATTTGCAAAACAAACTCTATATCAGAGTCCTGTATGAGTTTTCTCACCTTGGTCCATTTAGTATCCCAGTGTTTTAGCTCAATCTTTGAAGGCAATGACATACATGTCATCTGCAGTATTCAATGAACTCTAGAACTGATATTCCCTTATTCACACCATACAGTCTATCTATGGCAAATGAAGTATAACCTGATTTAAGAGTTAGTACTGCTGAAGACACCAGTCCATAAGTATAGCATAGTGATGGAAATGACATAGGGTTGTGGAAGTAGCTGTAAATTCTTTTCCAGTTTGAAGGTGGAGCATAGTTTCTACTGATTGCATGATACAGAGATGATTTTTATAATTTGATCACTAACTCTTAAACAAAAATTTAAGCCTTAACTGTCCAAATAATTCTTCCCAATTGGTTCCCAAGGGACCCAGCTGGGAAAGGACAAAAATGTCCCAGTATTTAAAATTCTCATATTTGATTGTGAGTTTAAAAATAACCTTATTTTATCTATAAATCAGCTGCATTGTCAAGGGTAGCCACATGATGTTTCCATTTCAGTTCTGTTGATTTTCCAGCATTGTTGGACAAGGCCAAGGAGATGAGTTTCCCCAAACCAGTGAGGCACTTACAAGATTTTCAAATTAATAAAAGCACATATTATCTGAATGCCTTCTCTTTTTGTGCACCATAATCACATTACAGGTGCCTCTTATTATGTTATAACCTTTTTATGTTTTATTTTAATTTTCAAATATTTTTTATTAAAACCATTTTTGTTACAACTTTGTTTTCTTTTTTGGTTGAGAAATGTAGTTACAACATTAGCATTAAAATTGAGAGAGGCCACATATACACAGCCTCTAAAATAGTCTTCCAAAGATCCTCCCATCGCCACTAGAAGACTATGGTGCTCTGTAAAAAATACATACACAATTTGTCATTCCAGATTTAGGGTACTAGATTTAGAATGATTTTTCTAGTTCAATGTGATTTTCTTCAAATTTCATGATATACTCTTCTTAACAGCTAAATAATACTCTATTGTATAAGTGTACCACATTTTCTTCATTCATTCTTCTATTGAGGAATAAGTAGGTTGTTTCTAATTTCAGGATATAATGAATAAAGCCACAATGAACATGATTGAACAAATATCTAGGCTATAAGTCCTTATGGCATATGCCCACAAGTGATCTAGCTGCATATTAAGATGAATCAGTTCCCAATAGATTTCTGAGAAACTGCCTTTTTGATTTCTATTAGCTGTCCAAGTTTGTACTCCCACCAGTAATAAAGGAATTTTCCCCTTCCTCCATATACTCACCACCAAGATTTCTCACTTGTTCTGTTGAACATAGCAATTCTGAGAAGTGTAAAATGAAATCTCTAAGTAGTTTTGATTTGCATTTCCTTAATGGCTAAGGATGCTGAATGTTTACCTCTCACCAACTTGAGATTTTTATCCTGCACATTTTTTGTGTATATATAAGACATTCTTCAGTTGGTTTATTTGTTTTCTTGATCTATAGTGAGTGTTCCCGCAACACTCAAGTCTGGGTTCATACTGAAGGGCGAAAATATCCTAAAAGAAAATAGGCTGTAAAAGGAAAATGAATGCCCTGTCAATTCACTGATCAGAGCTCCACAGTTTAATAATAGGACTTTGCTTAAGTACAAGGAAAGATTCCCAGCCTGCCCTTGAGTCTCTTTGAAGCTGCCACAGCGGTCCAATTGTAGATGGGTCCAAGAGATGGTGGGCAGTCCGACGGATCGTGGGCGGCCCGAAAGATCGTAGGAGGTCCAAGGACGCTGCATTCTGGAAGATCTGGGGAGGTCCTCTCCATAGCAATTCTGTGTGCCTGTAGGGGGCGCAATATAATGTTTAGAGGGAGAGTGATTATTGGAGGTGGGAGACCCCAACATTTCTGCCCTTAATATTTAAAAAAATTAAATTTGCTGGACTGGCACAAAAAATATATTTATGTTTTATTGTCCTGCCCAGGAGCTGTGGTGACTTAGCAGCCACACTTGTCTAGGATATTCCTTAGTCTAAGGATGGAACCAGCAGCTTGAGGAAGAAATCCAATGTAAGGCCAGTCAGAATTTGTTTTTACCACCAGGGGGCCTTTAGTAAATCCTCAATTATGCTGATTCCCTTGTGCCCAGCAGAGAAACCTGATTTGGGGGGTTTTGTTCTGGCAGATCTTGTAACTAATGCAATGTCACCTCCCCCCTTTTTTCCAGGCCTAGGTAGATACTAGAATATGAATGTAACTTTCACATGATATCTTTAACGTCTTGCCCTAACGCCAGTAATACTTATTAAGGGTGTTGACCTTGACTCCTAATTTATTTACTAAAAAATTAGACCAAACCACGAAATAATGTTTAGATGCTGAAGGGTTTTTGTCACCGCTCCTGTAGTGAGATGAGACTGAATAGCACTTGCTGCACTCCGTTTAGTCTGGGTGTAGTTGACCTGCTTGAAAACAAAAGCCAAACAGTTGAATAGTAACAGGATAACAAACTTCCTTGGGAAAGGCAAGATAGTACTCCAATTAGTTGCAATTTAGCAACCCTCAGGTTTAGACAATAGCCCCAGGTGTGTGGGGGAAGGGGCGGCTTGAGAATTACAGGACCGCTGTGAGCTCCTTGCCAGAGGAGGCCCGAGCCAGACTTAACTCTGCCCAGTTAATAAAGATTTTTAGCTATCTTTATTAATATTGGAATTATTACTAGACCAGTCTAAAATTGAATTTTCGAGTAACTGGTCACAATGGAGGAAGGAGGGGAATTATTATAACTCCTNCTAANACTGATCTTTATAAGTCAGATTTCACAGTTTCTAATGTTCTTATTTTAAAAGTTAAAAGCTTGAAACAAGGCAGCTTAGCTTGNCCAATTTTGGACCAAGGCAGGCAAGCAAGGGAGTGTTAAAAAGTATAACTTTAAATCAGTTTTGTTGCACCCACTGATACTCAGCTAACTCACAGGTCAGTTTGGCATACAAACCTTTTTTGCAAGTTGTCGTACTTTGTAGCATTCTGTGGAGAAAACGCGAGCTTTTTCTCGACCCTATAAGGGTAGCTGTGTAGGATTAGCCACATGCCAACAAGTGTGAGGAGCGGCTAACAACTGACATCCTCATATCACTCAAGACAGCCACATCCGTTAAACTGCACTGCACAGATGCACCACGACAAAAGATTGGATGATGTGACAAATGTAGTCCTGAGCCGATGAACTATGCCTATGTGGAATGGGGTGATAGGGAATGGACTAGAGGGTATAAAAGGGGATGACCAAGAGATCAAAAGGGGGGGATCATTTTAGTGCACATAGTTATGTTCCTGAATAAACTGCTTTGAGAAGGACATTGGTTTTGTCGCTTCTTTTCTGCTGGTCGGTGACGGCAGCAACAAATGGTGGCCCGTACGGGGAAGTGACAAGTCCAGAACTCTCAGCAGTCAGGGTAGCTGGCTGGAAAGCTCCCAGGTAAGTGGGATAATTCAAGTTCTCTGTTAGAGATGATTCAAGTTCTCTGTTAGAGACAATTCAAGTTCTCAGAGACAATTTAAGTTCTCAGATTAGGGATTATTGAGGTTCTCTGAGTGAGACAATTAAAGTTATACCAAGCACTATGGGAAACACAACATCAGGACATTCAGTTTATCAGGCCTTGAAAGACCCCCTAAAAGTGAAAGGAAATGGGCTGAAAAGGGAAACCCTAGAAAATTTTCTGAAAGTGGTAGATCAGGTGGCCCCATGGTTTCCAGTCTCTGGTCACCTTACCAGACTGAGCTGGGAGAAGTTAGGAAAAGATTTGAAGTTTGCAGAGGAACAGGGAATCCTCACAAAAAGGGTTCTACCGGTACGGAAGTTAGTTCGCAACTGTATAGAAGACAAGGAAAGATGTGGAGCTGAGCTGCAGAAGGGGAATGAGGCTTTGAACCANGTAAGAGAGGAGAGATCACAGAAGTCTGATGCTGAAAGCAGTTCTAGCGAAGGGGACATGTCCAAAGATGACTTGGAAAGCATAGCTGACAGTTTAGAAAAAGTGAAAGTAAAAGTGCAGCCATCGGCTCCGGGGCCATCGCGGCCGCTATCTTATGCTCCCAAAGGTGCCACAGGGCGTAGTTTGCATCCAGAAGTATGGCAAGAGCTAAGTGCTCACTGCTTCCCAGTTTTCCAGGATGCTCAAGGAGCTTGATTNTATGAGCCACTAGATTGGAAGGTAATTCAAAGACTGACAGAAGGGGTATGAGCCTACGGGGTCAGTGCTGCTTCCGTTGTAGCTCAACTTGAATCTCTGCATCGCTATTGTCTAACTCCCAGCAATTAGCAGAATCTGGCACAAGCCTGTCTTTCCCCTGGACAG
This sequence comes from Mus pahari, assembly GCF_900095145.1. Lineage (NCBI taxonomy): Eukaryota > Metazoa > Chordata > Mammalia > Rodentia > Muridae > Mus > Mus pahari. The sequence continues at coordinate 70,706 of NW_018393470.1, forward strand.
TATCTTGACTGGAAAACATTCTTTATAGAATATTCAGGTGAACAGGCCGCTCAGAATGTGAGTGCAGGACAAGCGGCCTGGGATCAGGATATGTTATTAGGTCAAGGAAGATTCGCAGCTGCACAGATTAACTACCCTATACAAGTGTATGAACAAATTAATAAAATAGGAACTAGGGCTTGGAAGTNCCTCCCTAACAGGGGAGAGGTTAATGGTAATTTAACAAAAATCCTTCAAGGAACCACGGAGCCATTTGCAGACTTTGTGGCCAGGATGATAGAAGCAGCAGGGAGGGTGTTTAGAGATCCTGATACAGTGATGTCATTAGTGAAACAGCTGATTTTTGAACAATGTACAAAGGAATGTAGACAAGCCATTAATCCATATAAANATAAGGGGCTTGAGGTATGGATGAAGATCTGTAGAGAGCTAGGAGGCCTGTTAACTAACGCAGGGCTGGCTGCTGCAGTTNTGCAGGTCTCCCAAGGAAAGAATGGGTCCAGGAATACAGGCTGTTTCAAATGTGGGCAACCTGGTCATATGAAGCAACAATGCTTGCAACAGACTGGAATGGAAAGCCAGCGGCCTCGGGTACCTGGACTTTGTCCAAAATGTAAAAA
>NW_018393471.1:0-1987 GCF_900095145.1 Mus pahari
TGCAGGCCCTTTCGGTTATGACCTTGTTCAGACCCAAAAGGTCAATTCCACTTGGGTGGATGTTTCCATGGCTGAAAGACTTGCAAATTGGATTGCCACCACTATGCCACACCTAAAGGAATGGGCCAGTATTGGTGGATTGGCACTGTGCTGTGTGCTCATCAGTGTCCTGACATTTTGGTGCATCTGCCGCATGCAACATTGCCATCACAGGGCTTAAGCTCTTTTGATACAAGCCTTTGCAGCTGTGGAGATGGGACAATCTCCGCAAAAGTGGCTCGGCATGCTAGAGAAGTAGTCAATGATAGGTAAGACTCCCTGGGCATGTTACCAACCTAAGACAGGGATCAGACCACTGCTGTCTGTCACCTGAAGATGGGTAAGGAGCATTGTTGCAGGGGGTAACTTAAGACAGGCATTCTCTCTGCCAAATTAAAGAATAACGGGGAGATGTGAGGAGTTGGTTTGGCCCCGGCCCCAAGATGGCGCCCAGGACTGCCGCCAAGACTAACAGCTAACAACTGACTTCCTCATATCCCTCAAGATAGCCATGTCCATTAAACTGCACTGCACAGATGCACCATGACAAAAGATCAGATGATGTGACAAATGTAGTCCTATGCCAATGAACTGTGTTTACATGGAACAGGGTAATGGGGAGTGGACTAGAGGGTATAAAAGGGGATGGCCAAGAGAGGTCAGAGGATCTTTTTAGTGCACATAGTTATGTTCCTGAGTAAACTGCTTTGAGACGGACATTGGTTTCGTTAGTTCTTTTCTGCTGGTCAGAGACGGTAATGACATGGCCTTACATTCTACCTCATTGAATTCTATGATGCAGAGACAATATTGCAACACATTTAAATAATTGAATTGGCTCTCATTTGCAAAACTAGTTTTAAAGGTCTCTTGATTCTTCAAAATTTAATGTGTACTATGATAATCAGGAATGGGTTTTAGCTTTATAGACAGAATATAATTAAGAGGAACAAGGTTTCTCAAATCCAAATGAAAATCCAAAAAGAACAAAAAGTGATCATTTCAAGTATTATTTTTCTATGTTAAAAGTTAATGGAATTTTTTTTATTAAAATAATATTGACTATATGTGGACAGCTTTGAGGATTTCTGATTCTCTCTCTCTCTCTCTCTCTCTCTCTCTCTCTCTCTCTCTCTCTCTCTCTCTCTTTCTCTCTCCTCCACTCCATCTTTTCTATCTGTCCTCCTGCTAATTTTAACAATTCTGAGTGGTGTGAAATGGAATTACAACATAACTCCTTTTATTTAATCTCTTGAGCCTAGAGTAAGACGAGATTCCAATCCTGTGGCAAATTGGCAGACTTATTTTCTTGCTGTCTCTTTAAGATTGAAGTTGCCCCACTGAGAGTGATGAGAGAAGCTCAGAATACCAGGAGAGTAAGAATTTACTAGGTTAGTGATAGTCCTAGAGTGCCCAAGGCACAAGTCTCTATCCAAGGTTATTTAAGCAACAACAACCACTGGGGAACAGAGAATTTTCTTTAACTTCTGAGCTGCCTGTAAGGTGTGCATCTTTCCTAAGTGCTGATTGTTATTGGGACAGAATCCTTACAGATGCAGCTATCCTGAGACACCCACGTCTCTGTAAGTAAGCGATCCCATTCCCATACTCTCATAAACAACTGAAATAAACTCAATGGTTCAATAAGCTGGACATGGGTGAAATCATTATTTCGGTTTGTCATTAGTGTTTTATCTGGGCTGAATGTCTCCCCTGGAATACATCACAGTACATGATTCTACAAATGTTGTTTGCTAATGACATACTAATTGTGAAAACACATTTTTTTTGTAGCTGGAGTAAATTCTATTTACTTACATGTGACCTGTGAAGCTATCAAATTTGGACATGCAAAATTTTCTCACCTTCATAATTACATGATCTAAATTCATTATTCTTTGACAATTCCAATGCTTCTCTTAATTTCATAATCATTATTTCTCTATCA
>NW_018393471.1:2047-14456 GCF_900095145.1 Mus pahari
CCAGCAGAGTTACTATCTATGATTTCTGTATGAAATGAAAACATTCTCTATATAAAAGATCTCTACAAGTGACAGTATGTGAAGATCTTTTAACACATTTTNGAAAGACAAAAAGAAAATTTGTCAGGGTATAAAGACTCTGATCCTGAATTCTGTTGGTAATTCCTTCAGGCCACTAAGTTTGTAGTGTCAGGAAATAGTCACTTCATAACGTATGAAAATAAAAACCATAAAGAGTCTTATAGCTCAATAAACTAATCTTATCAACTATATTTTAACATTCCATTTCACCTTGATATTGTCAAAAGTTTCATTTAGTGCTTAGCACTAAAGTCCTAAAGAAGGGTGCAAATATTAATGAAGATAATATCAAACAGAAATAATCACTGTTATACATTAATTATATTTTAGGTTTATTCTTTTTTTTTCTAAATAGCCTTAAGTGAAATAGTGGTCATTGTGCTATCTAGTTGGCTTTTAATTGTAAGTTTTCATTTTCTCTGTCTTTCAATTGTTGAGATATAGGCATGTGCATACCTGACAGCTATTGAAGACATTTCAAAATTCTTATTTGTTCGAGTGACCAAACACAATTATTTTTGTATGCTTTGTGTGGGAATAATATTACTCCATCAGTTGTAAACCTGGATAAGCTTTGTAATTTTAGTCTAGTAATACAAAACCTGATAAAAGAAAACATGCCAAATAGAAAAACATAAACGTCCTTGATACTGCTTGTAAGAGATGTTAAAAATCTTTATTTCAGATCTTCAGTTTCTCATTAAAATATGTTCAAGTTGTACACTGCAATGGATACATATTATTTATAAATATCTTTCAATGAATGAATGCATATTATGGGGAGTATGGAAAATGTATTTTAAATTTAATGAAGAAATTTTTAATAATAATATTATGACTGAACAATGCATTCTTCAGAATCATATCATACTGAAACTTTAACTGCATAAAATACTGGGCATTTCACCAAGAACTCCAGCCTATGTATCATATTGTACTACTAACTATTTGACATTATTTCATTAGTTCATTTAATTTTATACGTTTTTAAATTCCAATGTACAATAAGTATTAAGAACAGGTCCATATAAGAAGATCTGCTGTTGATTGTATGTAGGTCATCAATAACTTATTACACATGGTATTATGGCAAATCAATCAAAATAATATTTCAAATTAATATTTTAAAACTATCATAAACATTACTTCCTATACTTATGCAAAAAATAAAATAGACTATACTATGTTCCCTAAACTAACATACATCACACCTAGAAATGTAAATTACATAGTCTTCATACTCATGAAAGTATTTTAAAATAGAATGGATTATGAAACTAATAAAAATATACATAACAGAAACACAGGAGCCTCATGGATCCAAAGAATAGGCCAAAATAATTCCAAATTGAACTCTGTATTTAATAACTGCCTTTATTCCTACTCGTTTATAATTCTATTTTATACTACACATTATTTCTCAAAAGTTTTATTCACATAATATATATTATGGTTTCAATCATATGCATTTATCACAGTTGTTATGGATATGAAAACATACGCATTATATTTTATAAGTCAAAAACTATGATTGATGGTTGATAGAAAATTGATAAAATTTTGATATATTTATGTTTTAGTGGGTTACAATAAGGTCCTTTTATGATATGTATATTAAGATATAACATTGTACACAACTAGCTAAATTAATAATAGCTTTAATCAGTGATAATTGCAAACAAAACAAATTCATGCAGTCAAAGTCAAAAGATATTTACAATGTAAAAATGAAAAATACAAAAGACATTTGTATCGGTTAATCTTTGTCTAGAATATACACCACAATCTATAGTGTTTTAGAGGTCTAATGTTTCTGCATAATTGCATTTCAGCCTCCACAATACAGAGAGACAGGCCTGTCTCAGCTTCATGTCTCCCCAAATCAAGACATATGAATGGAATGAAGGAAAAGCTGTGTATATAACCTGGCAAAATACAATGTAAATATTTTTCTTCAAAAGTTCATAGTTCCAAAGTTGTATTAAGACAGACAGAATAAAAATGGAGTACAATAGGAGAAATGCAATCACAGTTTGCAAGGCTTTGACATGGGCCGTGGTTCTGGCATCTCTGCCTCCCTGAACATGCTGCTGCATCCTCTTGTGATGTGTCCACAGGGAGAAGATGAGCAGGAGAAAAGTTGACAGGGACAAAACAAAGGGGACAGAGAGGAAAACAATATGAAGACTTAACACTTGCCTCCAACAACTTTCATGATAGTAAAAATTGAAGCTGCATGATATGTTTTTTTGATATTCATTTATGCATAAGATAATTTCCATGTTTATTAGTACAATTTTTAAAATCAGGAGGACCAGTGACACCAGCAGTGTAGCTGAAACTACTTTTCCAACTCTCCACTTTAGATAAAGAAAAAGAGAGATAGAAAAATTGGATATCTTGAGAAAATACAGGACACTGAGGCATGTAGCAAGCCACATGCTGAAATGGTTGGCTATAATCCAAACATTATTACTGACTTGTATCATCCTTGACCGCATAGTTAAATCTGGATATGAAAAGTTGAGTAATAAACTTATAAACAATAAACAGAGCTGAAAAATTCTGGAAATTGACAAAGCAATAAGAATTTGATTAATTAAGGACATTTTCTTTCCCTTAACACAGTCCATACAGTGGACCAGGGCCATGAACCCATTTCCTATTATTCCAATTACTAATTCCATGATTAAAATGACTGAAAGTGTGCTGTGGGAGATAACAAATATTTTCTTCCAAAGATGCTGCATTTTATATATCAGTTATAAAGATTGACTCATATATCCGCTTGACATGTAATTTTTAAAAATGTAGTTTCAACAATTTCTGACAACTTCTGAGTTGATTCTCATAAAGTGATATTTTTCTTAACTCTTCCCCACACACTGTCAGAGGAGCAAACATGCAGGTTTGACAATAACAGAGTCTGAATCTCTTTCCATGAAAATGTGTCTCCTCAAACAGCTCAGGAGTACCAGACCAGATCTGCTTTGCTCACACACAGCTCCTGCAGTATTTTCTGGACAATGATAAGGGAAAAGTTGGAAACTCACATGCTTGCATGAAAATGAAAACGCATTACTTTCATCACTTACCTATATTTATGACAATGTATATATTTTGGTATGATTGTGTTCTGTGAAAAACACTATTAGAAATTCTAAAGTATACAAAAAAATTTTAACAGATATGGGACTTTTTTGGCTATAAGGCTTTATAAGTACTAAAAATTACAGAGACCTTGCCATATGATGTTCGTAACACATTCTGACATTTCACAATATCATGAGGATCTTTAATCTTTCAATATTAAGTAGTAAAAATAATATTGTCTTGTTATTTCACATGCATGAATATATACTTACAATGATCACACTTAAGTACATATTTTTAAGATTCAAATATTGTTTAAATTTTTCTATGATGTATTAATATGGGTTAATATTTATTGTACATATAGATCATGCTTAGTATGGCACAAATTGGTCAGGTCATGCTTTTGAGAGGCTTTATTTGTTCCCTGATGCAATAGGTCTTCACTATCCCTGAATTTAAGATGGGAAACTCTTCTTGTGCTGTGACCAGTCAAGATGAGGATTAGCTAATCCACAAAGCAAGACAATTCCTTACTCCTGGCCTCTCCTTCCATTAGAAAGAAACACCATGAGACAGTATCCAACTTCAATTAACTGACTTCAGTGCCTGCATTGTAAATGTAGCCAACTGTTACCAAAAGAGATAAAGGATGTCATAGATGCTGTGATAGATGAAGAATGAGCAATTTGATACACTGATATTTCAGTATATAAAGAGCAATACAGAGCATAATGAACTAAGTGTAGGAAAGATTGCCAAATATAGTGTAGATGGCAATGAACCACATAAACTGATTTAGAATATTTGATAATAGTACATTCAGTACCTGATGGAACACTGAGCAAAGTAGGTAAACGATTTGAAGATTCACAATTGTCTATCATTTGCATGGTAAGATCCATCCATGTAGATAGCATGTTAGTAACAAGCTGATGTGGCACATATCAAGGGAACATGTAAGAATGGAAAAACACAAATACCTTCAGTGTAGAGGCAGGATGTTTCCTGTGGCTTACCTCCTTCCAGGTAGTAAAATGAGCTCAGGTATGAAGAGAAACAAATAGAACCATGACAAGGGGTGGAGCTGAGTGGATTGGGTACTAATAGAAGGACTTCATGGGATTTCAGGAAATCCTCAGATATGGATTTCCAGCAAGAGTTACACTCACCTGAATGGAGCTCTTCCTGATAACTTTCATTGTGACTTGGAATCATCAAAGTTTCCAACTGGCCAACAACAAATCCTGGGGAGAGAGTCTTTCTAAACAAGAATGACATATAATATTATTCTCACATTTCATCTACAAAAAAAATTAATAGCTTGAATTTTTCAAAATCCAGAATTCAGAGCATTGGAAATGATACATTTTACAGTTTGTCAATCATCTGTTAACATACCAGAACTTTCTTTAAAAGAAGTGCCTCAGAACAAAGTACCATCACCTATTCCAAAGCCAGTGTTAATGTACCTGTTTTATCTATAATTAATTGTATATTATTTTAATTTTTATTTATGACCACTTGATAGGATGATTACACAAAAGTCAAATATTCACAAAAAGGTTTAATTGGCTACAATTTCACTTACTTCTCCATGAAAAAATAAGTGTACTGGTAATAATAATTTGATGTGTATATCTCCATCAATATTTATTTTATAATATTAAAGAATCTCTGAGAAGCTAAGACAATTCCAATAGACTTAGGACGATCAAATCACCTGGAAAGGCAAGCCTTCAAATTACTGAGCTGTGGGCCCTGCAGGTAAAGCAATGCACTCTGAGTCTCCAGCTCTAATGACCCAGGCTGGGGTGAGTTTATAGTGATGTGTCTGTCTTTGAGTCACTTACGTTCCTACCAGTAACCCTTCATACATATTTCCATTAGTAACTGCAGTAAAATTCATTAGGTCCCAAGTTATACTATATGACTCTGATCTGTCACCAGCTGCAAATATGGGTGAGTAGATGCTTGTTCTTTTCTACACAGGAGTATTTACACATCACAGTATTTACATCAAATTTGAAAGTGGTTGGTTACTCCCAAGAGTTCATGGGCAACATAATATGCAGTTGTTGGATTTAAGGAAAAATGATGACACAGGGTTAGTAGGTATAAAAATAGATGGTTCTGCGAAGACTTGGATAGAGGAGTAAAAAGTATTAAAATATATTATATGAAATTATCAAAAACTAATAAAATAGTTTGAAATCATGGTACCTCAGTGACAGCAGGTTCCTTAGGCAAATCTCAGATGATCACAGTCCTCCTGAACATTTTAATTTTTCTATTGTCACCTAGGCACTGGGTTTCAAAATTTTACTAGCTGACATCATAAAACCAAAACATATGCATGGCTTTGAAAAAAATGCAGGAGTAGAATGTAAGATAATATGCTTCTGCATCTTAGTAAACGAGATCATTAGCTTCAAGTGAAACATTAATCTTGGAAGATGAAGAAAGCAAAACATGAAATTCAAGAGTGTAGCAAATTTATTCTCTTTTAGGAATAATAAGCTAGCCTTGAAATCATTGTATGTCACAGTGTTGTCCTTTTTTTGTTTGAAGTTTTTCAAATAAATAAGAAAAAGAAATTTAAGACACGACTAGTAACCAAATGGTAATATAATTTCATGTTAGACATTAGATCCAAACTACATGAGCATGACAGGCAACATCTTTCAAATAAGAATCTGCATCTACTCTGTTTCTTTGTTCCTTAGCTTCTTTCTGACAAAAACCAGGGGAATTATTTATATATAATGCCAAAATATAACTGAAGTCAACATCTGAATGGTAGTTTTTCTCTCTCTGTGTGTGTAGTAGAGGATCCAATAAATAGAATAGAACTATTGTATATGGATTTAACTCCTGGCAGTGCTTGTTTCATTGGCTTCCTCTAGGTGGTAAGGTCTCAAGTCATTACATTTATCTCAAATCCACTTTCCTTAAATATCATCAGTTCTCTGTTGAGACCCTTTGAAGAGGGATTGACTATGTGACAAGGCATAGCTTCTCTGGCTGAGATCTAGTGAAGGTCTGAAGCCTGACAATGCTCAAGTGAACTTCAAAGTTGGTTAACCTCCACTTTTTCCCCACAGTAATCACTGGGAGAATATATATATATATATATATATATATATATATATATATATATATATATATATATATGTAAAATGGAGGCAGTTGTATTTAATTAAGCTTTACCCAAGTCTTGTTGCTTAAAGCTAACCTACTGTGGGAGTGGTTTGTTTTAAAGAAATAAGTAATAAATACTTCAGAAGAGAGAGCTCATGATGTATGCTTTTCAGTAAACATAAAATAATACAAAATAATAGAATAAAACAAATTGTTTTTATATTATAAATTTTATGTAATTATTTTAGTTATAGCTACCATGCTCTCTAGAAGAGGCTCTATATTTGAGCAATGTCAGAAACACGCTCAGTAAGAAAAGAATATAGATAAACTAATCCCCACAGGCTAGAGGGCAGCCCTGCATATCATTTTTGCTGTGGATCTTGATGACTTTGTTGTCCTGAAGAATTCAAAGCAAACTTTCCACAGCTGACTTAAGAGAAAGCCACCTCAGCGATTCTCATGAGCTCAGGACAAGAGGGCAAAACATCCCTATATAGTTCTATGACAGCCTTGTCAATCGATGGTGTCTGCCTGTCTGAAGGGACAAGCTTCATGTCACCTAGAATCAGAATATATAAATGGAATGAGGAAAAAACTATATATATATAACCTGAGAAAATACAATGAAAATATTTTTCTTTAGTAATTCATACTTCTAAATGTGTACTAAGACAGACAGAATAAAAATAGAGTATAGTAGGAGAAAGGCAGTCACAGTTTGCAAGGCTTTGAAGTTGGCCACGGTTCTGGCATCTTTGCCTCCCTGAATATTCTGCTGCATACTCTTGTTATATGTCCAGAGGGAGAAGATGAGGAGAAAAAATGTTGACAGTGACAAAGCAAAGAGGACAGACAGGAAAATAATGTGAAGGCTTAACAGTTGCCTGTGACAATTTGCTTGGTAATGAGAACTGAAGCTGCATGATATGGTTCTTTTATATTCATTTATGCATATGTAAGTTTCCAAGTTACTTAGTAAAATATTTAAAATCAGAAGGACCAGTGACACCAGCAGTGTAGCTGAAACTGCTTTTCCAACTCTCCACTTTAGATAAAGAAAAAGAGAGTTAGAAAATTTGGATATCTTGAGAAAATAAAGGACACTGAGGCATGTAGAAAGCCAGCTGCAGAAATTGTTAGCTATAATCCAAACATTATTAATGACATTTATCACCCTGGATTTCATACTTGCATCTGGATATGAAAAGAAGATGACTGAACTTATAAACAACAAACTGAGATGAAAAATTCTGGAGATTGACAAAGTGATGAGGATTTGATTAACTAATGACATTTTCTTTCTCCTAACCCAGTCCATACAGTGCAACAGGGCCATGAAGCCATTTTCTATCATTTCAGTTACTAATTCCATGATTAAGATCATTCCAAGAGTGCTGGGGGAAATAACAAATATCTTTAAAAGATGCTGCATTTTACATATTAGTTATAAAGATTTGCGCACTATTCATTTGACATATAATTTTTAAAATGCATCTGGCAAGGATGTGGTGAAAGAGGAACACTCCTACACTGCTGGTGAGATTGCAAGCTTATACAACTGCTCTGGAAATCAGTCTGGCAGTTCCTCAGAAAATTGGATATAGTACTACCAGAAGATCCAGTAGTACCTCTCCTGGGCATATGTCCAGAAGATGTTCCAACTGGTAATAAGGACACATGCTGCACTATGTTCATAGCAGCCTTATTTATAATAGCCAGAAGCTGGAAAGAACCCAGATGTGCATCAACAGAGGAATGGATACAGAAAATGTGGTATATTTACACAATGGAGTACTAACCAGTTATTAAAAACAATGAATTTATGAAATTCCTCAGCAAATGGATGGATCTGGAGGGTATCATCCTGAGTGAGGTAATCCAATCACAAAAGAACACACATGATATGCACTCACTGATAAGTGCATATTAACCCAGAAACTTAGAATACCCAAGATACAATTTGTAAAACTCATGAAACTCAAGAAGAACGAAGACCAAAATGTGGACACTTCGCCCCTTCTTAGAATTGGGAACTAAACACCCATGGAATGAGTTACAGAGACAAAGTTTGGAGCTGAGATGAAAGGATGGACCATCCTGAAACTGCCCCACCCAGGATTCTATCCCATAATGAGCCACCAAATGCAGACACTATTGCATACACAACCAAGATTTTGCTGAAAGGACCCTCATATAGCTGTTTCTTTTGAGGTTATGCCAGTGCCTGGCAAACACAGAAGTGGATGCTCATAATCAGCTATTGGATGAAACACAGGACCCCCAATAGAGGACCTAGAGAAAGTACCCGAGGAGCTGAAGGGGTGTGCAACCCTGTAGGTGGAACAACAATATGAACTAACCAGCAACCCCAGAGTTCATGTCTCTATCTGCATATGCAGCAGAAGATCGCCTAGTCAGCCATAATTGGGAAGAGAGGTCCCTTGGTCTTGCAAACTTTATATGCCCCAGTACAGGGGAACACCAGGGCCAAGAAGTGGGAGTGGGTGGTTAGGGGAGCAGAGTGGGGGAGGGTATAGGGCATAGCTTTTGAAATGTAAATGAAGTAAATACCTAATAATAATTGAAAAAAAATGTTCTTTAGACAATATATGATAATTTCTGATTTGATTCTCATAATATGTGTTTTTCTTAACTCTCTCCCACCCCACTCCCCACACACTAATGTTGGAGCAAACATACCGGTTTGACAGTGACAGAGTCTGAATCTCATTTTATGAAAATGTGTCTCCTCACACAGCTCAGCAGCGTAAGACTAGTAGTATTTTCTGGATAATGAAAATGGGAAATTTGGAAACTCACATGGTTGCATGAAAATGAAAACACATTATTTTCATCACTTATCTATATTTGGCTCAATCTACATATTTTTTATGACTGTGCACAACAAATGTTAACAGATATGGCACTTTCTTGGCTATTAGGCTTTATAAGTACTGCAAATTTCAGAGACCTTGCTATATGATGTCCTTAACTCTCACATTCTGACAATTCACAACGTCATGAGGCTCTTTAATCTCCCAATGTTAAATAGAAAAAGAATATTGTCTTATTATCTTACATGATCAATCTCACACATAAGTACTTATTTATTGAGAATCAAATTTTTTTTGAATTTTCTATAATATATTCACATTGGTCAATAATTATTGTACATATAGATCATGCTTAGTATGGTACAAGTTGGTCAGGTCATGCTTTTAATGTGCTTTATATGTTACCTGATGCTGTAGGTCTTCTCTATCCCTGAATTTAAGGTGGAAAATTCTTCTTCAAGATGAGGGTTAGTTAATCCACAAAGCAAGGCAACTCCTTATTCCAGGCCTCTCCTTTGACTGGTACAACAGATTCTTCCATTAGCAAGAAACATGAGACTGTATCCAACTCCAATCAACTGCCTCCAGTACCTGCATGGTAAATGTAACTAATTGTCACCAAAGCAGATGAAGGATGATATAGATTCTTGGAAAGATGAAGAATGAGCAATTTGATACCCTGATAATTCAGTTACTAAAGAGCAATACAGGACTTAATGAACCCAATTTAGGAATTGTTGCCAAATACAGTGTAGCTCGCAGTAAAGGACATGAAGTGGTTTTAAGTCTCTGACTGAGAGCGCATTTAGTCCCTGGAGGAGCAAAGACGGTGAACAGTGAAGACTCAGAATTATCCATCATTTCCATGGTAAGATCCATCCATGTACATAGCATGTTGGTAGCAGGCTGGTGTTGCACATATCAAGGAATCATGTAAGAATGGGAAAACACACATACCTTCATTGTAGAGGCAGAATGTTCCCTGTGGCTTGCCTCCTTCCAGGTAGCAAAATGAGTTCAAGTATAAACAGAAACAAATAGAAACATGACAAGCTGTGGAACTGTGAGGAATGGATACTAATAGTGAGACATCATGGGCTTTCAGGAAAGCCTCAGGACTTGGATTTCCAGCAAGAATTACATTCACCTGCATGGAGCTCTTCCCAATAACTTTCATCCTGACTTGTAATCATCATGGTTTCCACCTGACCAACAGCAGATTCTGGAGAGAGAGTCATTCTATAAAAGCCAAGAATGACATGTAGCACTGTACTAAATCTTCATCTAACGAAGGAAAATTAACAATCAGTCTGAATTTTTCAAAACACGGAATACAGTACATTGGAAATGATATACTTTACTGTTCTTAATCATNTATCAACAAACCACAACTTTTCAAAAAATTTAAGTGCCTGAGAGCAAACTGACCTCACCCATTTCAAATTGTTAATAATATAATTGTTANATTTAGAATTTGATGTATTTTATATTATATTTATTATGCTTGATAAACTGATTACANTGAATTCAAATATTCGCTAAGAAGTTTCATAAACTACTATTTTATTTATTGCTCCATGCCAGGTATTCCCATAGTGATATTTTGAGATATATATTTCTATCAATATTTACTTCTTGATATTAAAAGTGTACCAGACATCTGAGCAANTTGGGAGAGANTTAGCCAAACTAAGTCACCTGGAAAGTAAATCCTTCAACTTGCAAGATGCCTTCACTGCAGNTTATNCAATACACTCCAAGTTTATAGCTTTCATTTGCTGTCACCAATGCTAGGGTGAGTTTTTAGTGATGTAGCTGTCTCTGAGTCACTTATGCTCCTATCACTAACCCTTTCGTNCATATTCCCATTAGTAACCANAATAAAANNCATTAGGTTACCACATTGGAATTTGGAACATTAAACTGCCACCAGTTCCAGTTTTGGGTTAGTAGATGTTTGTTCATGCCATCCTCTACAGTTGCAGTGTCATATAACAGCACTTAAATCCAGTCTGAAAGTAGTTGGTTACTCCCAAGAGTTTATGAAAAACACAATATGGACTTGATAAGTTTAAGGAAAAATGATTTAAAAAAAGTTAGATAGGTTAAAAAGGTTGTGCTCCTGGGATGACTTGGGGGTGAAGAATACAAAGTATCAAAATACAATATGTGAAATTCTCAAAAAATAATAAAATATTTTTAAACCTTGGAACAACTGTGATAGTAGGTAAATTAGGCAAAGCTCCGATGATCCTCCTGTAAATTTAAATTTTTTTATTGTGACCTATGTATTGGGTTTCAAAATTTTAATAGCTGACATGAAGAACCCAAAAATTATGCATTGCTTGGCAAAAGTACAACAGTAAAATTCATTCTTCTACATGTTAATAATGAGATTTTATCTTCTCTGGAAGCTTTTACCTTGAAAGATGAAGAAAATCAAACATTAAATTCATGAATAGGGGGCAAATTTGTTCTCTTTTAGGAATAATAAACCAGCATTTAAAAGCTGTATGTCACATTGCTGTACTTTTCTGTTCAATGTTAGTCAAATAATTAATGAAAAACATGTGACTAGGAAACAAATGATGATAGAATTTCATTTTAGATATTAGATCCCTGTTGCATGAGAATGAAAGGAAATATCTTTCAAACAAGAATCTGCATGCACTCTGTTTCTTTGTTCTTAGCTTCTGTTTGACAAAACCAGGGGAAAATTTTTATATATAATGCCAAAAAGAGTTGCAAGTTCACATCTGAATGGGAGTTTTTCTTTCTCAGTGAGTGTGGTAAAGGATCTGGAATGAGAGTGTGTCTTAGTTTCCATTTATTTGTGTAAGCCTTGTGTGTGAGCTTGACTTAATTCACGTCTCATAAAGAGAACAGAACTATTGAATAGGGATTTCACTTCAATTTCTGCTAGATTTGGGTGCTTCCTGTACCCTGAAAGGGCTTAATTCTTTAAGTTTATATAAATTTCAGTTTTTCTAAATAAGATCAGACTTCTATTCAAACCCTTTGAAGAGGAATGGGCTATGGGACAAGGCTTGGGTTCTCTGGCTAACATCCAGGGAAGATCTGAAGACTGTCCAAGGAAACTTCAAATTGAGCTAATCTCCACATTTTCCCACAAAATAACTGTAGGGGGGGGGGTTTAAAAGCTTTTAAAAGTAAATGGAGGCAGTTGTATTTAGTTAAGCTATACCTTAATCTTGTTGCATAAGGCTACCCTGTTGGAGGAGTGGTTTGGTTTTATA
>NW_018393472.1:0-2064 GCF_900095145.1 Mus pahari
ATTTGTGTGTGTGTGTGTGTGTGTGTGTGTGTGTGAGAGAGAGAGAGAGAGAGAGAGAGAGAGAGAGAGAGAGAGAGATCCTGAATCACAGTTGATAGTCATCTCCTTCCATGTGATGGGTACCCAATAGGGCAAAGGAAGCTGTTTGAAACATCAGTGTGATTTTTGTTAAGTAGACTCCAGAAAGATGGCAGACTCCAAGCAAGCCAATGAAAAAGACAGAGACAGAGCAAGCAGCTCTGAGGAGGAACAAGTATTGAGGAGAATCCAGGAAAAATGAGTGTGTAGAGTAGGTGGAGAAAAGAAATAGCTGGAGAGGTGAACTTTAAAGTTTGAAGTCAAATACCATGGGTAGTAGGAGCCAGCAGAAGCAAGTAATCTGCTCCCTGGAGTGTCAAAATGAGCAGTTTGGTTCAGTTAGGAGGGGGTAGGCCCTTTGAAAGGGACTCGGTATTCACTTCCCAGGTTTCAGCAACAAATGTAAGAGAGGGTACAGTGAAAGCATCAAACTAGATGGCTCCATGAAGAATCAAAATGGTGGAAAGTCAAGAAGATGGGTGGGGGGTACTTGGAGCTGTTCAGATTGACCAGAAACTAGATGCCCTTGCTTGAGGTAGTTGACCTTTGAAGCAGAAACCTCCTTTAGGAGACCTGTTTTTCCACCTTTAGGCTCAATTACCCAATAGTGATCTTTTTGGTTTACTCTGACAAGGTCCTTCTGTTGAAGACATTGTCATTGTCACTAACACTGCCTTTATAGAGGGGAGGTGCCTTGGACTAACACTCAGTTATGTGTGGGAGCTTGTAATCCCATCCTGCTCCATCTAAAATATTGGCTGTTTTAATCTTGTACAGATCTTCTCCAAACAACTATAGCTGCTATGTATTTATGACTACAACAGTCCTGACATGTCATGACACTTGTATTAATCAGGGTTCTCTAGAGTCACAGAACTTATGGATAGTCTCTATATAGTAAAGGAATTTGTTATGATGACTTACAGTCTGTAGTCCAACTCCCCAACAATGGTCAGCTAGGAATGGGAAGTTCAAGGATCCAGTAGTATAGCCATTACAATCCACCCCTTGTCAACTTGACACAAATAATATCTCATGTCCACATGAAAAAAATAGCAAGGTCATGAATATGCCTAACATGATATAACTATTCCTTGCAAAACCGCAGATGCATTTGTAAATTTACAATGGGGCAATGTCCCTTGGGAACATTCTTTTAGTATCTCAACTTAAATACCAATTGATGTTAAAGAAATTGGAAGAAAGACAAATGTATTCTTAGCAAAATAAGATAGAAGCATTCATATTACTTTATAATCCTCATTTCTGCAACTGGTTATGTGGCCTTAGCTAGTATTTATAACTACCTTCCTCAACTACCCATTCCGCATTTCCTTCATCCTCAGCAAACACCTCAGCAGGTCTTGGCTCTTTTCCTGGAGGATTGACCCATACCTTCATTCCTGATGAGTCTGTATCCTTTGTCATCCTGCTAGGAGTAGGCTGTTGTAGTTTCCCGTTGGCTTTAATCACATGACATGGTAGTACTAAGAGACACACTAAGGGATCTCCTACATTCCAGACATAATCTTGCTTAACTCCATTGTGGAGAGGCAATCCAATTTCCCCATGGTAATCTGGGTCTATCACCCTTCCTAACACTGTTACTCCTTTCTTAGCCTGTTGGTTTAAGGGTATTAGAAGTCCAAAATGACCAGGGTGACGTCTGAGCTTTCAGTTCAATGGAATGTTTGTTGTGACTCCTGGTAAGAGTAGGCCAAATAGTAATATTTTGTAATACCCAATTTGATTGCTGTTTGGAAAGGGGAATTTTTAATTTTAATTAGTACCACAGCACCTTTACAATAGGATGTCAAGATTTTACTTAGAGAAGAAAAATGATTTTATATCAATGACTTTTCATGCCAAACAATTACTGTGGGCACTTAATAACTATAACTAAAATAAGCAGCTAATATTAAGTTACCAATTAGTACAATTGATAACAATTAGAAAACCTTCTTTTGTTTTTTGCAAGGACTTTTG
>NW_018393472.1:2748-14512 GCF_900095145.1 Mus pahari
AACCAATTTAAAGCTAACCATTTGTAACCAAAGTTATAACCTTTAATGAACATCAATAACTTAAGCCATGTAGAGCATTTTTTATAACCTTAAAGCAAGTCAAAAACTCAATGAAGCGGCTACACGAATTTTAAATTTAGACCATAGAACTTTACATTGTTTAGCTATAAGGTTACAAATAAAGGCAATTGTCACATACTAAAAGCACTAATTATGAGAAATCTCTAGGAAAAAAACGACCATCAGCTTTTTCTGGTTTAAAATTTAGAGTTTAAAGGCACTCTAAAAGGCAGTTTTTCGCAGGGGCCCTCCTGCTGTGTTTGATTCCTGGCTAAGCCACAAGCCTCCTTAGGGTCGCGGTGCCAAGACTGCGCAAGCAGACAGAATTTAGCAAGCTTTAATATTTTTAGACATGGAACACAGAACGGTCACTCATACAGACAACGAAACAAGAACGCACATGACTCGACACGTGGACAACTGGTACACCAGACATAAACAATACAAAAAGGTAACAAACTTTTCCTGTAGGATTCCAGAGCGAAAGCCAGACACGTCTCTGGACTTTGGTCTATCTCCAGGAGAATATTACAATACATTTACTCTCTAGGCCATGGCCAGGAAGAATTTAAAAAATATATATTTTTTAAACCCAATTTCCTCTCGCCTGATTGCAGTTCTGTAGGACTGCGGACATAAATATGCCTGAAAGTCCCTATTCTATTTTACACTGCCTCTGTAATCGTGCCTATAAGTACCTTTTTACCCCGGGATGCACGATACCATATTTATTACACGCATTGAGCTCCATGGCAGCGTCTGATGTTCTCGCCATCTTCAGCCACGTTGGGTGCCACTTGTGCATTCCCGCAGCACCCACAGAAACACTCCGGACTGGGTTTGTACTGAAGGGTTTAAACATCCTGAAAGAGAATAGGCTGCAAAAGGAAAATTAATGATGCCCTGTCGATTCGCTGATCAGAGCACTGCTCTCTCGTTTTAATAATCGGACTTGCTTAAGTACAAGGAAAAATTCCCAGCCTGCCCTTGAGTCCCTTTGAAGCTGCCACGGTGGTCCGATCATGAGCGGAGATGAGTATCTGGTAGGTGGGTCCAAGGATCGTAGGCAGTTCGAGTGATAGTGGGCGGTCCAAGGGCGCTGCATTCTGGGAGATCTGGGGAGGTCTCCTCCGTAGCAACTCTGGTATGCCTGTGGAGGGAGAGTGATTAGTGGAGGTGGGAGACCCCAACAACCCTCTGAGGCTGAGACTTGAATTTTTGCTGTAATTCAGTCAACCTTATAATGAGGGCTTCAGTTTGATTTTCTGCAACTGGAACTCTATGGCTACTAAAGAGAAGGTTCTCTTCAAGGGCACATTTAGAAACCTTTAGATTGTTTATTTGCATCTGGAGCTGTTCAATTTAATCATACAGCTCATTCTTTTCCTTCGTCAATTTTTCCAGAGATACTAAGAACAACAAGCTAGCAAAATCATTTTCTGATTTTTTTCCCCCAACTTGTAGAACATTTGGTACACCGGGTCACTTAATTCATAGCCAGTTACAATTGATGGATCAAGATAATCAAAGGCATTGGCTTCTTTAAGTTTGAAATATAGTTTCTGCCATGGGCCTTCAATATTCTCTGAGCTCCCAAGAAAGACTATCTGGAGAGGTTTCAGTAGTTGAAGGTGCTGGTGAATTATTAAACCAACTCCAGATTCTTAAAAGATTCATACTTATACTTCTGCTCCTCTAGAACCACTCCCAGGACCAACCTTAGGGTTTTACTGCTGTGAACAGATACCATGACCAAGACAACATTTAATTGGGACTGGCTTACAGGTTCAGAGGTTCAGTCCATTATTGTCAAGGCAGGAACATGGCAGCATCCAGGCAGGCATGATGCAGGCAGGGCTAAGAGTTCTACATCGTCTGAAGGCTGCTAGTGGAAGACTTACTTCCAGGCAGCCAGGATGAGGGTCTTATAGCCCACACCCTTAGTGACACACCTACTCCAACAGGGCCACACCTTCTAATAGTGCCATTCCCTGGGCTGAGCATATACAAACCATCACAACACTGTTGTTGTTGTAGTTGTTGTTGTTGTTGTTGTTGTTGTCGTTGTTGTTGTTGTTGTTCCAGTCTTCAATGACCTCTGGCTCTTACAATCTATCTGTCCCCTCTTCTAATATGGTCACTGAGCCCTAAGCAAGGGTAGAGGTAGGGTGATATAAATGTGCCTGAGCACTCCACAAACAGCCTGCAGTTTGATCAGTTATGAGTTTCTTCATTAACTGCCATTCACTACACAAAGTTTCTCTGATGAGTACTAAGTGCTGCACTAATCTATTGGCATAAAGATGAGAATTTAGAAGGTAGCTTGCTAGTATGTCTTTTTATCAAAATAGTAGTAGTAGATTCATACCCGGGGCCTGTGAACTCTTCAACCATGGATTCTTGGCAAGGTTTATAGTTCTAGCCATAGTAAAGCCATGATTTATCCTATGCAACAGGCCTTAAACCCAATCAGCAATTTGTCTTTATAACATTTATTCCACTGTTGCACCCATGGCATATGTTATCATACTAGTCATTATTGTAGCCCATAGGGTTCATAGCTAGGTAAGACTGTTAACTTTTACTCCCCAGTACCATGTATAGCAGCTTCAAATACTATGAAATCTAGCCAGCAGGAAAGAAGCTTCCTATTCAGTACCTACTTGAGTTCTCCAAGTCTTGTGACTGAAACGTGTGGTATCTTTAACAATAAGAACTTACTATCAAGTTCTGGTGAATGACCAAGAGCAATGTCAATAGACTTTGTTTAGGGTGTCTCCAGCACATGCCTAATCAACAAGAGAAGTATTTCAGTCAAGATTCCCTAGAGGAACAGAAGACAGAAGTGTGTGTGTGTGTGTGTGTGTGTGTGTGTGTGTGTGTGTGTGTGTGTGTGTGTGTTACAAGTGGATTTGTAACTTATTGGCCTCTGGTCTTGTTATTCCAACTCTGGCTACCTCCTGACAGAAAGTTCAAGATTCTAGTAATTGTTCCGTCTACAAAACTGGATGTCTCAGCTGGTCTCCAGATTAGAATCCTAAAGAAGTAGGTTCTAATACCAGTGAAGGAATGCCTCAGCAGCAAGATATGTGAACTTTTCAGTGAGAGTGAAGGCAATCAGGGAAAAGCCAAAAGTTTCCCTCTTCCTTGTCCTTTTACAAAGACTGTCACCAGATAGTATGGACCAGATTTAGGATGGGTCTTCCTACCTCAAATGGTCCAATAAAGAAAAATTGCTCACATGTATATCCAGATGCTTGGGTTTTAGTTGGTTCCAGATGTAGTCAAGTTGTTAATCAAGATTATCCATCACAGGGTGGTATCCCAAATGTGGCACTCAAATTTTTATTTGACAACCTATGGCTTCTGGAGGAGTATTATCCTCTCTGTAGATTAAGTCCACTTAACTCTTTTAGATGAATATGTATAAAATAGTGAGTTACCATGTCTTAGAGTTTTACTGCTGTGAACAGACACCATGACCAAGGCAAGTCTTATAAAGGGCAGCATTTAATTGGGTCTGGCTTATAGTTATAGGTTCAGTGGTTCAGTCCATTATCATCAAGGGAGTCATGGCAGAATCTAGGCAGGCATGGTGCAGGCAGAGCCAAGAGCTCTACATCTTTATCCAAAGGCTTCTAGCAGAATACTGGCTTTCAGGAAGTTAGGGTGAGGGTTTTAAGCCCATACCCACATTGACATAGCTATCCCAACAGAGCCACACCTTCTAATAGTGCCACTCTCTGAGCCAAGCATATATAAACCATCACATACCACATAGTTTTTCAACTATCCTTAGTGCTAATTATCCGTTTCCCATCTCTTCCTCTATCCTACTCTCCCATCCCTCTCCCCACTTAAACCTTCCTCACTATTATTCCCTTTTCCCATTCATATCACCTGTGTTCTACTATTCCACCTTACTTAAGATCTTTCTTTCCTCTCCCCATAAACAGTCTCAAATTTCAGAGAATTTGTAAATTAAAGTATATTAATTATTTGATTAAGTTAGATATAAAGTAAAAGGATAACTATAAAATCTTTATATCAATAGAGAAACTTATTTTCTTCATTAACATTTCAAAGGTTATCCATCCCTTTCTGGTTTCCCCTCTGCAAACTCCCTATCCCCCTCTCTCCTGCTTCTATGAGGTTTATCCCCCACCCACCAACTCACTCCTGCCTCCCTGCCCTAGCATTCCCCTATACTGAGGCATCGAGCCTCCATAGGACCAAGGGCCTCTCCTCCCACTGATGCCCAGCAATGCAATCCTCTGCTACATATGCAGCTGCAGCCATGGGTCCCTCCATGTGTATTCTTTGGTTGGTGGTTTAGTCCCTGGGAGCTCTGGGGGGGGGTCTGGTTGGTTGAGATTGTTGTTCTTCCTATGGGGTTGCAAACCCCTTCAGCTCCCTTTAGTTCTTTCTCTAACTCCTTCATTGAGACACTTTTAATAACTTCTATGTCACAAAGAAATCATAAAATAGAAAATACTTAGTTGGATGTTTGTGGTGCATGCCTTTAATCCCATCACTCCTGAGGCAGAGGCAGGCAGATCTCTGAGTTTGAGGCCAGCCTGGTCTACAAAGAGAGTTCCAGGACAGTTAGGAATACACAAAGAAACCCTGCCTCAAAAAAATTAAATGAATAATAATAAAACAGTACATATCAAAATAGAAGACAGAACAAAATAGTGACTGAATAAGCTGCTTCAGCAGTCATCTCCACTTAGGCATACCAGTTTGAATAGTTATTCATATATGAATTACTTTCACATGAGCTAAGGAAAGCAAATCACAGACTGCAGTGTCTGCTTTTACTATAAAAAATAAGTCAAGACATACTATAGAAAGCAGAAAGAGTTGCCTTTACCATGTATCCCTCAACTTTAAGCAGCACAGATCAGAGTTGAGGAAGAGAGAAGATTTAAGCTCAGTCCTTAGACTTGCAATCTAATTCCTGGTCTGACAGTGAAATCTGCTGCTGAGTAGCACGAACCTTAGTACCTCCTCTGGTTTATACTTATCTTGGCAGGTTGTAGGCTCAGGATAAGACATAACTTGGCAGCATTAGTAGCCTCCATCATGGTAATGGAGCTGGGGATGGTTCATTCAAACTTACTCTGCTTAGATAAGATTGCATGACCCATGGAAACAAAAATTAATTACTAAACAAGACACACATTGCTTCTTTTCCTTGCTAGTAAAGAAGTTGAACTTTACTTTGTTAACATTAGAGGGTACTTCTGGATTAAGAAATCTGGAAAACCACCACAAATGTTCACCTTTACCTATGTGAAATTATAAAATTGTTCTAGCACAACAAGAAAATATAATGAATTTCTAAGTGAACAGAAAATACTGCATAAGGTAGATTGAATTCATGTGTTCTTAACTTTTCATTTCTTCTTTCTTTGAAAACTGCATTCACTGTTGGCATGGCCATTCAACTCATGTTGGCCAACAGTAAGTTAGTAGATATGATAAAAGCTTTAAATATGAATGTATTTCACTCAGTTTCTCAGGCCTCTGCTTCAGATTCCAGACTTTGAGCCTATAGAAATTTAAAGAATACATTCATTTTTAGCTACCAAGTTTGGGTAAATTTGTTTTAACAGCACTAGATAATTAATGCAAATAAATACAATAAATGTTAGACTTGAAATTTAAGTATCAATAAGAACTCAAAAATTTACAAAAGAAATTTGTGACAGCATTGTCCTCTGAGAGAGCCTAGCAATATTGATACCACAGAAGCAGTGAGCACATTAGGTCTAGATGTTGGTCTCTACCTTTTCCCAGTAAAAGACATCTGGGCTTATTGAGAAATAACTAATTTCTGAGACAAGAAAACTGTCTGGCAATCTTGAAACATCTTCGTGTGCTGGAATATAAAGCTAATGAGGTCCATGTGAAAAAGTACATAGGAATTTACTTGAATTCTTTCTATTAGCCAAGTTTGAGAAAATTCGAATATCAAAAATATAATAGCAGGCTGTATTGGCTCATGTAGAATTTGATTACCTATATAATAGAAGATTTGAGTAGACTCAGTCTTAACAAAGTTCTCAAACATAGGGTCATCAATAATGGGGAAGAGTGGTGCATCAAGTGTCCTTTGATGCAATGCAATAAGGATACACATTCTACGTATCTAATGTGAAGTCATTCAAATTTAGAATTCAGTCCATGCTATCACACAAGTATTCTGTGCTTTTAAAGATGTCACGCTGGAGAGATGGCTCAGCAGTTAAGAGCACTGACTGCTCTTCCAGAGGTCCTGAGTTCATAACCCAGCACCCACATGGTGGCTCACAACCATCTGTAATGGGATCTGATGCCCTGTTCTGGTGTGTCCGAAGACAGCTACAGTGTACTTACACTAAATAAATAAAGATATTTATTTATTTATTTATTTTTCTTAAAATTTGTATTGCTTAAGTGCATTTTATACATCAAACATAATAATATTGAGTATTTTGAGANTNAAATAATACATAAAAATTTGTTCAACATTTATATTCATATCCTTTCATACCCTAAAAATATCACTAATGAACATTTAATACTATCTATAACTGAGACTACTATATCTAATGTTGAATAAAACATTGTTTCAAAACATGCAAAATATTCTTTGGGAATTAAGCATAGTAAAAGNGCATAAAATATTAAAAATAAATCATTAAGAAATATATTCAAAAGCCCTTATATGATACCACCTGGCATAGTGAGAGAGTATTTAAAACTCGCTATATAGCTCTGTACATTGTCTAACTATAAGTTTACTTTAAAAAAGATTATCAGTGTTTCTAGGAGAGAAATTGTTTTATCAGTATGTTTCAAAAACTTCAAAATAACAAAATCTCTTTGAAGTTAAACATTAAGAAAATGCTAATTTCAAGCACAATGAGAAAAATTATCAATAATATTTCCATGATATTTGTAGAACATGATTTTAATATTTTCAACTGTTAATATTCAACAAACAGAATAACTTTTTAAAATTATATTTCATTGTTATGTTTCCCTTTTCATTTCTGATTTTATTAATTTGACTACTGTCTCTGTGCCCTCTGCTTAATCTGGCTAAAGGTTTATCTATCTTGTTGATTTTCTCAAAAAATCAGCTCCTGGTTTGGTTGATTATCTGTATAGTTGTTTTTGTTTCTATTTGGTTGATTTCAGCCCTGAGTTTGATTATTTCCTGCTGTCTACTCCTCTTGGGTGTATTTGCTTCGTTTTGTTCTAGANCTTTCAGGTGTGCTGTCAAGCTGCTAGTGTAAGCTCTCTCCAGTTTCTTTTTGGAGGCACCTAGAGCTATGAATTTTCCTCTTAGCACTGCTTTCATTGTGTCCCATAAATTTTGGTATGATGTGTCTTCATTTTCACTAAATTCTAAAAAAAACTAATTTTTTCTTTATTTCTTCCTTGATCAAGTTATCATTGAGTACAACATTGTTCAGCTTCCGTGTGTATGTGTTCTTTCCATTGTTTTGTTGGTATTTAAGACCATTAAAGAAAATATATAATAAAAAAAAAGACCACCCTTAGTCTATGGTGATCTTAGAGGATACATGGGATTATTTCAATCTTCTTGTATCTGTTGAGGCCTGTTTTGTGACCAATTATATGGTCAGTTTTGGAGAAGATACTGTGAGGTGCTGAGAAGAAGGTATATACTTTTGTTTTAGGATGAAATGTTCTATAANTATCTGTTAGATCCATTTCTTTCATAACTTCCGTTAGTTTCACTGTGTCTCTGTTTAGTTTCTGTTCCATGATCTGTCCATTGATGAGAGTGGGGTGTTGAAGTCTCCCACTATTATTGTGTGAGGTGCAATGTGTGCTTTAAGCTTTACTAAAGTTTCTTTAATGAATGTTTCTTTAATGAATCTTGCATTTGGANCNTANATATTCAGGATTGAGAGTTCATCTTGGNAGATTTTACCTTTGATGAGTATGAAGTGCCCCTCCTTGTCTTTTTTGATAACTTTGGGTTGGAAGTCGATTTTATTCGATATTAGAATGGCTACTCCAGCTTTTTTCTTCGGACTGTTTGCTTGAAAAATTGTTTTCCAGTCTTTTACTCTGAGATAGTATCTGTGTCTTTGTCACTGAGGTGTGTTTCCTGTATGCAACAAAATGTAGGATCCTGTTTACATATCCAGTCTGTTAGTCTATGTCTTTGTATTGGGGAATTGAGTCCATTGATGTTAAGCGATATTAAGGAAAAGTGACTGTTACTTCCTGTAATTTTTGTTATTAGAGATGGACTTATGTTTGTGTGACTGTCTTCTTTTGGGTTTGTTGAAAGATTACTTTCTTGCTTTTTCTACGGTGTAGCTTCCCTCCTTGTGTTGGAGTTTTCCATCTATTATCCTTTGTAGGGCTGGATTTGTAGAAAGATATTGTGTAAATTTGTATTTGTCATGGAATAGTTTGGTTTCTCCATCTAAGGTAATTGAGAGTTTTGCAGAGTATAGTAGCCTGGACTGGAATTTGTGTTCTCTTAGTGTTTGCATAACATCTGTCCAGGATCTACTGGCTTTCATAGTCTCTGGTGAGAAGTCTGGCCTGCCTTTATGTGTTACTTGACCTTTTTTCCTTACTGCTTTTAATATTCTTTCTTTGTATAATGTATTTGGTGTTTTGACTATTATGTTACAGGAGGAATTTCTTTCTGGTCCAGTCTATTTGGAGTTGTGTAGGCTTCTTGTATGTTCATGGGCATCTCTTCCTTTAGGTTAGGGAAGTTTTCTTCTATAATTTTTTTGAAGATATTTACTGGCCCATTTAAGTTGGAAATCTTCACTCTCTTCTATACCTATTATCCTTAGGTTTGGACTTTTCATTGTGTCCTGGATTTCCTGGATGTTTTAGGTTAGGAGATTTTTGCTTTTTACATTTTCTTTGACTGTTGGGTCAATGTTTTCTATGATATCTTCAGCACCTGAGATTCTGTCTTCTATGTCTTGTATTCTGTTGGTGATGTTTGCATCTATGACTCCTGATCTCTCTCCTAGGTTTTCTAACTCCAGGGTTGTCCCCCTTTGTGATTTCTTTATTATTTCTATTTCCATTTTTAGATCCTGGATGATTTTCTTCAATTCCTTTACCTGTTTGACTGTGTTTTCCTGTAATTCTTTAAGGGATTTTTGAGGGCTTCTACCTGTTTACCTGTGTTCTCCTGTATTTCTTTAAGAGAGTTATTTATAACCTTCTTAAAGTCTATCATCATCATGAGAAGTGATTTTAAATCCAAGTCTTGCTTTTCCGCTGTGATGGCATGTCCAGGACTTGCTATGGTGGGAGAATTGAGTTCTAATGCTGCCAAGTAACCTTGGTTTCTGTTGCTTATGTTTTTATGCTTGCCTCCTGCCATCTGATTATCTCTAGTACTACCTGCCCTGGCTATATCTGACTGGAGCCTGTCCTTCATAAGACCCTGGTTATTTTAGAACTCCTCAGTGTTCAGCTGTCTCTGTGATCCTGTGATTCTGGGATCCTATGATCCTGAGATCCTGGGTATGTCGAGCTCCTGGGAGTCAAGCTGCCTCTGAGATTCTGGTGTGACTAAGCTCCTGGGATCCTGGGATCCTGGGATCCTGGGTGTGTTAGAGGGCCTGGGAGTGGAGCTTCCTCTGGGTGTTGTGGGACTGGCTGTGGAGTTTGTGCCCAAAGTCTGCTCAGGGCACTGGCTCAGACTGGAAGGAACCCATGCACTGGTTAGGCAGAGATCCTGGGTGCCTGGGTCCCACTGGTACCAGGTACTTCCATTGTTGGGGCAGATGTTATATCCTCCTCACCTCTGATCCTATGAATGAATACATTTTTTAAAAAAAGCTGTCACTGTCACAAAGGATATAAAGAGCATAGACTATAAATCCATTATTTATTTATTTTTTATTTTGCATATGTGTATATGGTATGTGTATGCTCACATTTGTGGGTGAACACCTGTGTAGGGTGTATGTGTACAGAAACCAAAAATTGATATTAGGTATCTTCCTTTATTGTTCTCCACTTTATTAGGGGCCCAGTATTGCTTACCCTAAAGATAACCAATTCTAGCTAGTCTAGGTAGCCAGCTTGCTCTGGAGATACCTTGTCTCTGCCTTCTGAGTGTTGAGATTGTAGATGGACTAAGCATCCATTCATATTTACTTGAGTATAAGGGATCTGAACTCCAGCCCTCACATTTGTACAGCAAATGCCTTATCTGCTCATCTCCCTATTTTAGATTTAAGAAAATTCAAAGTGATATAAGTAAATGTGTGATCTTTTATTAGATTTTTTTAATTGTACATTTATCTTTTCATTTTATTTATTTATTTACTAACTTTACATCCTGATCACTGCCCCCTCCCACAGTCTGTGTAGCATACCATTATGATAAATGAAAATTTTAAATAGTGGAAAATATTGCACTAATGTTACATTTATTGGGCATAATAATGATAGTCTGTGGTATATAAAAAATGACTTCATAGGCTTTGCATGCTGAAATATTTAGTATGCAAAAATGCCATGATGTTTATAATTTCCAAATTATTTAAGAAAATAAACGTGTGTGTATGTGTGTGTGGGTGTGTGTGTGTACACAGAAAGTGGAGGGGTAGAAAGAGGTGGGAAGAGAAGAAGAGAGAGAAAAGGAAGAAACTAGCTGGAAAGATGGATTAACAGTTTAGAGTGCATACTGCTCTTGCAGAGTACCTAAGTTCAGTACCCAGCACCAGGCATTTCACAACCTTACATAACTCTAGCTCTACGGACTCCAATGCCTCTGTCCTCCATAGGTACTTGCACCTATGGGCAGATACATATACAGATATATATATATATATATATATATATATATATATATATATACTAATAATTGATAACTAGATGATGGACTTAAGCATGTCCACTGTATCATTCTTTCAATTCCTCTATGACTGTAATATTTAACATTAAAATCTTAAGAAGACATAAGGGGTGCTCAATTCGGCAGTACACATACTAAAATTGGAATGATATAGAGAAGATTAGCATAGCCCCTGTGCAAGGATGACACACAAATTTGTGAAGTGTTCCATATTTTTAAGACAGCCACAAGAACAGAATCTCAACTCTAACAACAAAAATAACAGGAGGCAACAATTAACTTCCTTAATATCTCTTAATATCAATGGAATCAATTCCCCAATAAAAAGACATAGACTAACAGATTGGCTACACAAACAGGAACCAAAATTTTGCTGCATACAGGAAACTCATCTCAGGGAAAAAGACAGACACCACCTCACAATGAAAGGCTGGAAAACAATTTTTCAAGCAAGTGGTCTGAAGAAACAAGCTGGATTAGCCATTCTAATATCGAATAAACTCGAATTCCAACCAAAAGTTATCAAAAAGACAAGGAAGGGTAATTCATACTCATCAAAGGTAAAATCTTCCAGGATGAACTCTTAATTCTGAATATCTATGCTCCAAATGTAAGGGCATCCACATTCATTAAAGAAACTTTAGTAAAGCTCAAAGCACACATTGCACCTCACACAATAATAGTTGGAGACTTCAACACCCCACTCTCATCAATGGACAGATCATGGAAACAGAAAGTAAACAGAGACACATGGACACTAACAGAAGTTATGAAACAAATGGATTTAACAGATATCTACAGAACATTTTATCCTAAAACAAAAGGATAAACCTT
>NW_018393473.1:0-1150 GCF_900095145.1 Mus pahari
TCCCATGGTACACTTTGAAGGCCAGTGCCAGGACTTCTGCCTGTAGAGTCAGAGCTCCCCTCTCCAATTTTTAAAGTTTAGCCTTTATGTCAGGGTAGCTCTGGGAAAAGTGAGTTATTAAGAGCTGTTTACCCTCTGTGTTCTCAGGGTCTACATTGGTATACTGCAATAAAGCACCTTTAAGGCGTTTTAAAAACTGAGATGGATTTTCCTGTTTATNTTGGATAACCTCTTGAAGTTTTACAAAATTTATTGGCTTTAAAGCTGTTTTTCTCAGACCCGCCAAAAGACATGTAACTAACCTATTCCTGACTAGAGTACCACCTGGGGAATTATAATTCCATTGAGGATCGAGGTCAGGCTTTGTCTCTGCTCTGATTGGATGTGCTCTGTTTGGTGAATCTCATCTGCATGCTCTCTCGCCTGTTCCCAAACTCGCTTGCGTTCCTCGAGAAACAAATTGTTAGAAGGGTAGAGAAGAGGAGAGAGAGAGGGAGGAGGGGTTGTCTCCTCTCTTATACAGAAAATGACATCACACCAGTGAGGGCCGGAACTGAGCCAAGTGGATTGTGGGATAGAAGGTCATTGTCCTGGCAACACAGTTAAAGAGTCACATGCTTAGGTGGGCCTTTCTGTATCCTGGTGCTAACAGTATCTACCACAGATTTAGTTCAGCAACTATACACTGCTCATTTTGGTAACATATTATAGATACAAAATTGGAGGCGAAGGTTAATGCTCTAGAAGAAGTAGTTCTAGCGATGGGACAGGATATTGCAAATATTAAGGAAAGGTTAGCTACAAAGTGTCATGCCTCATTTCAATACATTTGTGTCACACAACAACCTAAGTGCATTGAATCCCCTGGATTGGGATCAATATATTATTATTGGCATTATTTTATTAGTCCACTCATCTTTAGAGTTCTTCTGAGATCTGTGGCTACCACGAGGTGGGACATCCTGGAACTTTGTCTAAAAAATAAAAAAACAGGGGGACCTGCTACATTCTCCAGTAGTGACAAGTGCAACAGGCCCCAAAAAACCTGGGTGCTGTCCCGAGGCAAAAAGTTCACGGAAACTTAGTCTCCTGGAATCATAGCATCATGTGTAACGCGAATGCTCCAATGTCCTTGCTTTAGTTGGAAAAC
>NW_018393473.1:2219-3397 GCF_900095145.1 Mus pahari
CTCTACAGAAAAAAAATATTTTATGGATGCATCTAGTTCTTAGGATGTTAATGTTGTGTTAGTGTAAATGGAAAGACAGTCAAAAGATGTTTTCTAGAATATAAGTTATGTTTTCCAGATATACCGACTGTGATTACATTGCTTGACTCTATAGACATAAAACATGCAAGTGCTGCTGGCATAATCCCAGCAATCAGAACACTGTGGCAGGTGTATTCCTCCTCATTTGAGGTCAAACTACTCTACATCAAAGTGACATTCCAACCTGTGGGCCCCAATTTCCTCTTCTGGCTTGCATGGGTTCTCCACATGTATTGAGATGAATTTCCTAACTTTTTCTGCAGGTGTGTTTGTGAATTCTTAAATTTTTATTGCTATATTGGCAGAGAACTAAGTGCTAGCAGAATCTGGATATTGTCATTTCTATGGGCCATCACCTGCCTTACATTTGTAAATATTTGTCCTTCCACACCTGCGGACTTACTTGAAGGGCAGGCAGCTCTGTATGCCTAATGGCAATCCACAAAAGTTCTGGTGAAGTATTCCACCCGATTGCTTAAAAAAAAAAAAAAAAAAAAAAAGAAAAGAAAAAAAGAAAAAAATCCTGACAACCAATTCCTGGGACAAGAATTAGAGGGTGGGATTTCTGGACACAAAAAGCAATGTAGGGTGGAGAATGCAGATGTAGGAGACAGAGAAGAGAACAGATAGATGGGAACAGAGCCAGAGAGAGGTTAAGAGCTATTTGTGTATGAGGTCATAGGCTTGAATTGTCTTAAATTTAAATGATAGCTGGGAAACTGCTCCAATTAAAGTTTTATGCTTTACACTATATAGAAACTTCCTTCTCATTATTTGTAAAACGGCTGTGTACACAAACACTCCCAGTATACTCATGTCTACACACCTTTGTGTATATAGATATATGACATTTAACCAGAGTGTTTTTGGTATTTGTGTCAAATTAGACAGATTGGTTATTCCCACTAAATTCATGACATGATTGCCCTAAGCATATTTTGCAGGAAGGAAAAATTATAGATCATCATCTTTTTGTTTGGTTCTTTGTATATATTTCACATTGTGTACCTTGCAAAGCACCTTCCCATAACAAGGATACTGGAACATAAGAGTCAATGTCCTTGGAGGCACCAGTTTGACCTCTTCATATACAATGA
>NW_018393474.1:0-3838 GCF_900095145.1 Mus pahari
GTGTGTGTGTGTGTGTGTGTGTGTGTGTGTATTTGTGTGTGTGTGTTTGTGTGTGTGTGTGCGTGCGCGTGTGTGCTCCTGCCCAGACTGCACTGCATTATGTACTATGAGAAAGATGTCAAAAAGCCGAGAACTNTAATTTTTTCAAACCTTATTTGTAATGAAGACTCTTAAATGCTTTGACCTTTCTTTTAGCCCACCACTCATCAGGGGTAATGGAAGAGAAAGGATACAGGGGAAGTGGACCTGTTTACAAATGGTTCTTTGGTGCAAAGCTTATCTGTGTTGTCAGGAAATCTGCAGTTCGTTTCATAGGAGTCAGCAAAGGCAGCCCATTCCATCTGCAAACACTCAACAGATCTACCAGCAGTCCAGTTCCGTAGAGTCAGGTTAGCAAACACGGGCGAGCATGTGGCCCTACCTAGCAGGGACAGCCAGGTCTCAGCCTTGGTAAGCTTCAGGAGGAGGGAATCTGACCAGCAGGAACACCAGAAGTTCTCAACTGTGCCTCTCTCAGTGAAGAAAAGCTCAGGAAGACATGAGACCAACAAGCATTATATAGCTAGCTCTACCGGGCCAGCCAACCTCAGCCTCTACACAGTTTGTCGTCGAGTCCCATTGATACCGATCCAAACATCACCTTTATCCCCCGGTCCTTGCCCTACCTGATGTCTTTCTCAGATGACATCACTCTTCCAATCGGCCCGAGTCCTTAGAAGTGACAATAAGACACACCACCACAAGATTTCTCGTGCTTCTCTCTCTCTATGGGCTCCCAGCAAAACACCTTCCAACTGACTTCCCAAAGAACTCATAACTTTTCACTTCAGAAACCAAATAAACATTTTCTTGACAAGTTGCTTTTTGTCATGGTGCTTTGTCAGGGCAGTAGTAACCCCAACGAAGACAGAAATCAGTCCCAAGGTCATAGAGTAGGATATCACTGTCACAGACCGCACCACACNGTTTCTGAGAAGATTGAGGAGGGAATTTGGAACTTTGGGCAAAAGATAGCATTGAGTGTTGAGAATTCCAGGAAATGTTGTGAAGGGTCTTGGAAGAATAAGAATGGTGAGAGGATTGTAGACCACAGCAGCCTGGTCATGTCATTTCTGAGGGAACTTTGTGTGTCCCCTAGAGGTTCTCTCTGGGCTCTCGTTATTTTCAGTTAAGGATCTGGGGTTCTGGTCAGTTGAGTCTGAGGAATTAGCTATGATCAAGAAGAGACCGACAACACTGAGCTGAAACCTCATGGCAAAGTATTTCCTCTGGTCACATGCAGAAGGTGTTTTCCAGAGGTGGCCAAGGCTGTACCTCATGCTGGTATCTAATCTTGGTCATGCTTAAGAGTCTCCCATATGGTACTGGGATTTGAAGGGATGAAGCGTTATGAAGAGCAGCTGAGCCTTGGCACTGTGAGAGGCCGGAAGGGGCCATTGGAAGGTGTAGCCACAGTAGCTCTGGAAGTCCAAGTACTGAAAGTGTCATGCTGAGAGTTGACGCTTGGCACCCTGAAGAGAGAGTGGCCCAGTTGCATGAGGAATAGCCATCGCTTTGGAGAAGCCAATGCCATGTGATGACTGCCAAGGTCAGCAACAGGCGGGGAGCCAACCTGAGTCTTTGAGACAAACTGTGTCCTGAGTTCAAATCCCAGCAACCACATGGTGGCTCACAACCATCTGTAACAAGATCTGACACCCTGTTCTAGTCTGTCTTAAGACAGCTACAATGTACTCATTTATAATAATAAATAAATCTTTGGGATGGAGTAAGCACTGGCCCACCAGAGCAAGCAGAGGTTGTAAAATCAATATGCAATAACGACATGAAGGCTCACAACCATCAGTACAGCTACAGTGTAATCACATACATAAAATAATAAATAAAATAAATCTTTAAAAGAATACACTTGTCACTAAAGATCTGAGTGGCCAATAGCAAATCGGGGAGCATAGGCAGGGATCTGGCACAGAGAGGGAGCCAGTAAATCTGGGAAAGAGCCAGGTGTGGGAAAATTCGACAACGAGACCAGAAGGACACCGAGGAGAGGTCACAGTTCCACAGTGACAGCTAGATCCATTCGAAAACATTTCACAGGTACACTAGCAGGGCAGTTCAGTAGAGTTCGAATAGCAGACAGGAACCAGGAGCACTGGCACTACCTAGCAGAGACCCAGGCCTTGGCCTCCGGAGGAGTCAACCGCAGGAGAAACAGAAATACCAGGAGCAGTTCTCTAGCCGGGCATCTCTCAGAGAAATAAAAATTAGCTAAGACCAACAAGCTTTGTACAGCTAGCTCGATGAACGAGCCTAGCTGTGCCTCCATCACTATCCATTCAGTTGTATTTATACTCTCTCCAAACATCCCATATCCTAAACAGGTCTTGACTCAGCACAGGGAAAGAGCAGGCAGAGGAGGAAGGAGGCAGGATCNGGTATAGAAGAGACAGGAGAGAAGTACAGAGTCAGGGAATTGAATAGAAACTGGTAGCAGTGAGGGGTGGGGAACTGGGGGTAACCACTAGAAAGTTCCAGATGCCAAGGAAGTGAGAGGTTCCCAGGACCCAAGCAGATGATATTAGCTGAAATAGCCAACAGAGGGGAGGGAGAGCCTGTAGAGACCTCCTCCAGTACATAGACAGGGCCCCCGTTTGAGCGATGGGACCACCCACCCCTCTCAAAAATTTAACCCAGAATTGTTCCTGCCTAAATGAAAGGCAGGGTCAAACAGTGGAGAAGAGACTGAAGGAAAGGCCACCCAGAGACCGCCTCACCTAGGGATCCATTCCATCTGCAGACACCAAACCCTGACAATATTGCTGATACCAAGAAGCAGTTGCTGCTATGGCTGTCCCCTGAGAGGTTCTGCCAGTGCCCGACTAAGACACACGCAGATACTCACAGCCAACCGTCAGACTGAGCCCGAAGACTCCACTGGAAGACCTAGGCAAAGGACTGAAGGAACTGAAGGGGTTTGCAACCCCACAGGATGAAGAATATCAACTAATCTGACCATCAGAGCTCCCAGGGACTAAACCACCAACTATAGCTCTAGATGCATATGTAGCAGAAGATTGCCTTATCTGACATCGATGCGAGGGGAATGCCTTGGTCCTTGGAGGATTGATGACCCAGTTTAGGGGGATGCTAGAGGGGTGGTGCATGACTGGGTGGGTGAGTGGGTGAGTGGGTGGAGGAGCACCTTCATAGAGGCAAAGGGGAAGGGAGAGAATTGACAGGATGGGAGGTTTGGGGGAGGGGAACCCGGGAAGGTTGATATCATTTGAAATGTAAAGGAATAAAATGCTTAATTTTTTTTAAATCTATCCAAGATCAAGCCAGTCACTTTTCCTGCATGGACTGTGGAAGAGGCTCGGGAGGCAGACAAGGGATGTTAGGAGCAGGAGTCTTTGTTCTTCAGGCCTGGGGTTCATAGTAGATCACCCAGGCTCAAGTAGCTGGTTGCATAGCCCTGTACATCTGGGTAATATTAACACTATTAGTACACTACATTTTAGAGAAAACCAGAAGAGGACATGCAGGTGGCAGGGGATATATGTGCCTGTCCCAGGAAAATGGCAGGAAGCACCGAGGGTGGATGTTTTCAAGATGTACTATACGTGTATGTAGGATATTTTCAAATTGTAATGCTAGAAAACATCTTTAAACATGTTTTAGAGCTTTACACACTGTGCTATTCTTCTCTAATACAATGCTATTCTTACATGCACNAGATCTCATTAAGAGGAGAGTCGGGCATTAAATATAAACCAGTCCTTCCATCCTGATAAGGAGTGTCATAAACCACAGCAAGACCAACAGAGTCAACTAACATGGA
>NW_018393475.1:0-3751 GCF_900095145.1 Mus pahari
CTAACCCAGTTAGTTCTTCCTATGGGTTTGCCATCCACTTCTTCTCCTCCAATCCTTCCCCTAACTCTTTCAAAGTTTTCTGTGACCTTACTCCAGTGGTTGCTGATAAGGATCTTCATGTGTCTTAGTCAGCTTCTGGTAGAACCTAATACAAATCTGTCATTCACTTGGAAACTGAACAACACTCACCTCCACGATACCTTGGTCAAGGAAGAAATAAAGAAAGAAATTAAAGACTTTTTAGAGTTTAATGAAAATGAAGCCACATACCCAATCTTATGGGACACAATGAAAGCATGCCTGAGAGGAAAACTCAGAGCTCTGAATGCCTCCAAAAAGAAACTAGAGAGAACATATACTAGCAGCTTGACAGCACACCTAAAAGCTCTAGAACAAAAGGAAGCAAATTCACCCAAGAGGAGTAGACAGCAGGAAATAATCAAACTCAGGGGTGAAATCAACCAAGTAGAAACAAGAACTATTCAAACAATCAACCAAACCAGGAGCTGGTTCTTTGAGAAAATCAACAAGATCGATAAACCCTTAGCCAGACTCACTAGAGGGCACATAGACAGCATCCTATTTAACAAAATCAAAATGAAAAGGGAGACATAACAACAGATCCTGAGGAAATCCAAAACATCATCAGATCCTTCTACAATAGGCTATACTCAACAAAACTGGAAAACCTGGATGAAATGGACAATTTTCTAGACACATACCAGGTACAAAATTAAATCAGGATCAGATTAATGAAATAAACAGTCATACATCACCTAAAGAAATAGAAGCTCTCATTAATAGTCTCCCAACCAAAAAATTGCCCAGGACAAGATGGTTTTAGTGCAGAGTTCTACCAGAACTTCAAAGAAGACCTAATTCCAATTCTCCTCAAACTATTCCACAAAATAGAAACAGAAGGTACTCTACCCAATTCATTCTACAAAGCCACAATTACTCCGTTACCTAAACCACATAAAGACACAACAAATATAGAGAACTTCAGACAATTTACCTTGTGAATATCAATGTAAAAATACTCAATAAAATTCTCGCAAACCGAATCGAAGAACACATCAAAATAATCATCCATCATGACCAAGTAGGCTTCATTCCAGGGATGCAGGGATGGTTTATTAGATGGAAATCCGTCAATGTAATCCACTGTATAAACAAACTCAGAGACGAAAACCACATGATCATCTCATTAGATACTGAGAAAGCATTTGACAGAATCCAACACCCATTCATGATAAAAGTCTTGGAAAGATCAGGAATTCAAGGCCCCTACCTTCTATCCTGATTGTTTTCTAAGGACACAGAACCAAGGAGAATACGTAATCACCTCATGCAGTAGCACCAGAAAGAACATATGAGAAAGTGTCATTGTCACAGCGCAAATCTGCAGTCTAGCCTGATAAGCATTACCTAGCCCTTAAATAATCTGACCTAGGAGGCCTTCACATTCCATCTAGGGGGTCCCACAGAGTGTGTGACCAACAGGAGAGACCAACACTGAGTCACAGACATGGCATCATTCTTCATGGTTACCTGCCAATAACATGGTTGCAGGTTGACTACATTGGATTTCCTCTCTAAAATGGACAACGATTTGTCCTTACCTGAGTCGATACTTTTCTGCCTGTGGAGTTTTTTTTCCTGTAAGTATGCTTCTCCCAAAACCTCAACCTTACTGAATGTCTTACATAGGACTTCAGAATGTTTTATTGTCCAAAAAGATATTTAATGCAGTATTGCACCAGACTAAAAAACAAACTTCATAGCCAGGGTAGTGTGACAATGGCCCCAAAATGGAGATTACACATTTTATATCTGGAGTGCAGGAGATCCTTTAGGATATCTCCTGATGCTACCAAGTCTTTGATTAAAGTAANTTGGAAAATGAAACAGCCTAATGCAAACAGCATTACAAAGGATACATCGTGTTTCTGTCTTTNATGGGTTCAAGTACCACCAACCACAGGGCAGGCAAGAGGCAGCTGACAGCCATCTATAACTCTAATTTCTAATTTGGTCCCTTCATCTGACTTCTGATTGCATCATACAAGCACAGTTTCTATGGGCAGCCAGGCAGCCAGGGAAAACCTCCCACCCCACCCCATCCCATCACTACCTCCTGCCCAATACACACAAACACACACACACACACACACACACACACACACAAACACACACACATACTAAATGATAAAATAAGGTCAATCAGGCATTTGGCTAGCATGGGGATACAGTTA
Organism: Mus pahari; assembly: GCF_900095145.1. Lineage (NCBI taxonomy): Eukaryota > Metazoa > Chordata > Mammalia > Rodentia > Muridae > Mus > Mus pahari. The sequence continues at coordinate 2,256 of NW_018393475.1, forward strand.
GAGGTCACTAACTGTGGAAAGGGTCACAACTTGCTAATGTACTTTTAGAGGTGGGTGGAGAACATAAAAACATATAGAAGAGGAAGTAGCTATAAACATCACCTAAGGCCACATGACCAATTGTAGAAAAGAGAATTCACTCATGTGTGGATTTGTTTTATTTTATATAAACTGAATTATGTAGACATTTGTGTTTTCTTCAATTTCATTATCAGTGATAAAGCATTCATATAGAATACATCAGTGGTAATCATATTTAAGTTCAAGATAACAAAAGATTATTTCTTGACAGACGTTGCCATGTATTCTAAATTTAATGTGTTTGCAGTTGTCCATGTTTCCTTGTAAATACCGGGACACTGTTTGACTTGATCCTGTGCAGGTCTTATGAATTCTGAGAAATCTCTGAGTTCATATAATTATCAATCTTTTTCCTTAATGACACTGTTTCATTGAAGTCACCCAATACATCTGTCCCTTATACTTATTGACCTGCTTTTCCTCTTAGATCCCTGAGCCCTGAATGGTGGTTGTGGTGTATATAAACTGGTGGTAAGGTGATAATCCTGAATACAAACCTTACTTATGTCATCAAATACGGAAACGTTGAGCTGGTCCTCAACTACAAGCTTTACCTCTAAATGACTAGAATTCAAGCTGCTAGAAAGTACACTACAAGCTGCCAGAGNAAAAGGTAAAGGGCATAAAGACCAAGTGAATCCCACTCCACAAAGATTCCTCATCTTCAAAATGTACATTTAGCCTGGCAGTGGTGGCGCATGCCTTTAATCCCAGCACTTGGGAGGCAGAGGCAGGTGAATTTCTGAGTTCAAGGCCAGCCTGGTCTACAGAGTGAGTTCTGGAACAGCCAGGGCTACACAGAGAAACCCTGTCTCAAAAAAATGTACAATTTAAAAACAAGCAATGTACCCTTTTAGAAAATGTTCCCTCATCCAAGGCTCAGGGAAAAGTGAAGAAGATGATGGGAAAGATCTTGAAAGTCGAAAAATAAAGAAGCTAGGTGGGAACTTATATCTTCTAGTATTGGCATAAGTTACACCAGAAAGTCTTACCAATATGACCTCCAAAACATAATGANGAAAAGGGTCACTACAGTGTGTATGCCAGCATGGAAGTATAGCCTACACANCCATTTACAGGAAACTATAATCCAAGGAATGGAAGAGGTTGTCATATTCAGGGAAAACCAGAGAAAAAACATTGACTACATAGTACCAAATAATGAACCATCAGAATAAAAATATGTTCAATTTTAAACGGTCTCTACAATGTATATATGTGTATGCAAATATGTATTCATGCAAATATGAAGGCACAACATACCCAAAATTATGGGACACAATGAAAGCATGCCTGAGAGGAAAACTCATAGCTCTGAATGCCTCCAAAAAGAAACTAGAGAGAGCATATACTAGCAGCTTGACAGCACACCTAAAAGCTCTAGAACAAAAGGAAGCAAATTCATCCTTGAGGAG
>NW_018393476.1:0-3820 GCF_900095145.1 Mus pahari
TTTCTATAAACATTAAAAGAATGAGTAAATCAAAATTCAGCACATATCTTACCTTAGAGAGGAAAGGGACATACTATTCAATGTGACAATACTTTTAAAAATAATTTAGTGAGCTTTTAAAGTTATCTTAACTATTATATAATAGTGGTTAAGATAACAGAATCAGTAAAACCTCTCTATGGTCATGTATGACTTTATAACTGACCTTTTCAAGGAAGTTTAAATTTAATATAAGGTAACTATGGTCATTGAATTAAGATATAACATTATCCAAACTGGGCATAGTGGCACATATATACCTTTAGGCAAGTGGTTCTCAACCCGGGAGCCACAACCCCTTTGGGCGTCAAATGACCTTTTCATAAGGGTTGCATACCATTATGATATTTACATTATGATTCCTAGCAGTAGTAAAATTATAGTTATTAAGTAGCAACAAAATTAATTTTATGGTTGGGGTCACCATGACACGAGGAGGGTCACAGCTTGGGAAGGTAGAATATCACTGCTTTAGGCCCAGCTCTCAGAGGCAGGCAGATTTCTGTGAGTTGGAGACCAGCTTGTCTGTCTACACAATGAGATCCGGGACAAAGTCATGGTCTCAAAAAATATACTAAGAGGCTTATAAGCAAAGCAAAGAGATTAACCGTTGTAGTTAAAGATAAAATATATAAATGAACATGTAAAACAAAAGGCAAAGCTCCTTGTGGGTTTGTTGAAAATATGTCAGAGAACAATAAAGAAGTTTTAAAAACCCAACATTGTGCTACCTCACTACAGCGTGAGAGAAGAGTATCGGCAACTAACTATCTATACTCTTGACCTGAACTAAACATCTTTAGACTTTCACATTTTAAGCACCACAGTGGAAGCATGCAATCCGGCAAAGGGTCAATGGGAAAAGAGTTCCCTGCAAGCTATGAGACTGCCAGCAATATAGTTACAAGGGTCTGGAAACAACCAAGACACAATCAAGTAGGAAAGCCAGCCATGTAAGGAAACTTACTTACGCTAAAATGACTTAAGGAGAGTGCTTATTTAAACACCTACATTTCTGAAACTCTGGTCAAAAATGTTAAAACGTATACTACATAAGAAAACAGCCATATAAAGGGATTCATTTAATTACAACATTTTTCAGGGCTCTCCGACACCTCCTGAAAATGCTTTATGTTGACCTGTTTTATGTTTTATGTGAAGTCCTACAGATAAGAATCTTAAATATTAGAGTCCCACAGGTCTTAGACAATCTGGTCTGAAAGCCTCCTCCTTGAAGATTTGGTTCCACAGTACCAGAAGGTGGCAAGCAAACTGCCAACAGAGGGAAGCAACCAGCAGTCCCACTCAGCTGGGACGCTTATTAGCTACAACATCGATCGGCATGGTAAGATATCCCTAAAGGAACTTTATCAGTGGGATTCCTATCTTGGCAGTAACCAAAAGCTCTCTAATTGGATGTAAGGCCCCACTCAACAGATGGGAAATCATGCTTGGTACTAGACACGGAGCCAGCTACCCAGGGCTAGAGAGGTCATATAGTACATATAGTACAGCCAATACCATCATTTTATATAACTCCTAACTACATCCTAAATTCTTCTCTTTGTATCCACAAACATCATCCAGGAAGCTTCTCTCTGCAATAGACAAAGATCACTGCAGAAAGTCACAGCTGGTCAAAATGCAGAAGTGACTGTGGGGTTCCCAGTCCCAATGAATATATCTACAACAAACTTCCTACACCTAAGAAATATCAAAGAAAAGGTAGTTAGAGAGGATATAAGATCCTAAGAACCAGAAAAATCTGCTGTGAGACTGTGACAGGGAAGTGTGGCCTATGACACCTCAACAACACCTAAATAAGAAAAAACAATACGCATGCTAATGTGAAGGGAATCTATGTGCCTTACGCCTAGACAGAGGCCAGTAACTGGGCAAAGCTAAGAACAGAAGAATTAGTCTCCCCAGAGATCAGCCCTAAAACCATAGACATACAGTGACATTAAAGGGACTCAGCAGGCTGCACTTACATATGTAAAAATAACAAAGAAAAAGAGGTTGCAGATTTGAGAGGGAATGAAGGTTGGGGGTGGGACATTAGAGGACTTGAAGAGAGAAACGGAAAGAGAGAAATGATAAAATTCTATCTTAAATATAAAAATTAGACTTTAAAATTGTTTTTAAAACTGTACAGCAAACAAAATATATATGAGAACTGGAATAGGCTGCTTTCGCATCATCAATGGATCAGTTATATACAAAAATAATGTGGCAGGAGAAAGTAAAGAGCNCAGGGCAGAGGGACAAGCTAAGGTGACATCTTAGGAAAGATGAGATCAGTATCACAGGGAAAGCATAGTGTCTCTGGAAGGCAGGGTGAGAACATACAAAGGTTTCTTGTGGTACCCTATCTGCAAGTGCCAGGTCTAAGTAAAAACTTGACCCTCAGTCTCTCTGATTCACATCATCAATAAAAGCACTATTTAATGAAGGAGTCACTAGTCACATAGAGCTATGACGTTTGAATTAAAATAATTTTCAGATGTTCAGTTCTTCAATTGTACTAGCCGTATTTCTAAGGCCTCAACAGTCCTTACTGAACACTGCAACTCACTTCTATCATGAAAGAGAAATCAACTAGACAGCGCTGCTTTATAATCCTCTGCTTTGACAAACACGACTTCTTCAAGAGCCAAAAGGAAAAATAAATAAGAACAAAGTAGTACCTTACATTAAAAGTATAGGAGACTCTAGATAATTGGACAAGGAGGCTTTAAAATCAAAGAACAGAGTTCAAACCAAGACACTTATAATTTTGAGAAAATTATTCAATTTCTAAGCACTGAAATCAAAGAACTGTGATAATATAAATATAGCATTTCATAAACAAGATTTAATAGTTACTTCACATAGGTTGTTGTTACTTTGCATATTAAATGACATAAAGTGAGAAGAAACAGGCTCAGAAGACGGCCATCACAGTACAGTCACAGCTGACGACAGCTGCTAACTGGCAGTAATTAACAGTCTCTTTTCTTTCCTAAATCATGTTGGGTGAGATATATCTATCAGCCTTCAGTTTCTTGACTTTTAAAATATATACATATATACTTGCACACATTCAGTAAATCATTTTTAAAATGTTACAACTTTACCATTTTGTTTGTTTATTTGGGACAAAGTCTTATATATCCCAGGCTTGCCGCAATCTTGCTATATAGCTAAAGATGACCTTGAATTTAAGAGTGCTGAGATTATAAGCATGCATCATAATATTCAATTTATATGGTACTGAAGATGGAACTAAGGGCATTGTACAGGATAGGTAATTCTACCATATGAACTGCAAATATATCCCCAGATCTCATATACAGTTTAATAATAAAATTGTTTATTCTTACCTTAGATGAAATGATCCGGTTATCTATAAATTTCTGAGGTGTGTAAAGGCCATTCTGAGGAAATCTGTTGGCTATGTAAATAGTTCTTGTGTCACTTTGATGTGGTGGGTCAAAACCCTACGACCAAACAACAGAAAAAGAATGCTAATCAGCAGGCTAGTTGTTATAATATTTTACTACTAATTTTATATAACTGATCAATTTATATATAGTATTGGCCCTAAACTGCGCATAGACTGAATCCATTCTATTTTTAGGACAGGTAAGCCACCAATGCTTTTCTTCACAGGTGAACAGGTATAATANCTTTAGAAACAAATTAACTAAAACCATACCTTCAATAGTGAAAAATAGTTCACACTCTAAAATACGCTACAAGGAAAAAGTCAGAAATGAGAACTTCAGAAGCATTCTTGACT
>NW_018393477.1:0-3100 GCF_900095145.1 Mus pahari
CCCTGTGATAGATAATCTTGCTTGTTTATTTCACATACCTTGTGTTGAATGTCTTTTTCCTTCATACTGAAACATTCCCTCTGAAAGGAAACATTCTTTCTAGGGGGGAGGGTAAGGCTCAGAGGCTTGGGAGGCAAATTTTAAAAAAGTAACCACTTTATAGTGAAAAACTTGGAGGATCCTTGAGAGCCTCTCCGCAGCAGTATGAAAAGGAATGCTGAGGGAGAAGATTCTGACCAACCAAGTTACAGAACAGATATCCAGAAGGTCAAGTTGCCTGAATGTTGTGCAGAGAGCATTCCTGAATTTCACAACCGTGAAAGTAGATTTGTGTGTGTGAGTGTGTGTGTGTGTGTGTGTGTGTGTGTGTGTGTCTGTGAGAGAGAAGTGGGAGAGAGAGAGGGGGAGAGAGATAGTGAGAGATAGAGAGAGAGGGGGGGACAGCTGCTTTTGCGTCATCCTGCTTCTTGTAACTCTTCCCCCATACTTCTATTGGTAACCCTGGTAAAAATTAATTGATTCACCAAGATGGAAATTACTGAAATTGTTACNTTAGTGTGTAATGTGTTCCCTTTGTACATAGACATANGTNGTTTGCTTTGATNTNTTTCTNTGTTCTTACTCTNTAGGAAAAATTTATCACACAACACCTGGGACTATGGTGCCATGTTTGGGGAATTGCCATTATTGGATTGGCCTGAGGAGCCAGTTTCTTGATTGCTAATTGATGAAGGGAGCCCCCTACATGCACTGTAGTCAGTTCTATCCCTAGGTACGTGTACCTGAGCTGTACAACAAAGGCATCTAAACATGGCTCTGGAAACATAGCAGTGAGCAGTATTCCTTGATGGTCTTTGCTTGAGTTCCTGACTCCAAGTTCCTACTTCAGNTCCTGTCCAGGCTTCTGCTAGCTTCCTCCCCAAGTTGCTTTTGANCATGGTGTTTTCCTTTCAAAAGCAAACTAAGACAGTATCACACTTATCCATTTATCAGTTGATGGGCATATTGGCTGTTTCTTTTTCCTGGCTATAGTGAACAAAGCAGAAATAAGTATGGATGAGCAAGAATCTCTTTAGTCAATATAGAGTCCTTTGGGAATAAGTCCAAGAGTGATAGAGCTATTTCTAGATTAATCAGGAAAATTGTTTTCTTGGTGTTTACCTTTCTGAATTTTTTTTATATATCCTAGTGACATACCCTCTGTCAAAAGTATAGGTGGCAAAGATTTTCCTATTCTGTAGCCTGCCTTTTCAATCAAATAATGGTACCCTTTGCTATACTGAAGATGGATGCATGAAATTCTCAAACAATAACATAATAAAAATGTTTTATACTCTGCTTTGGAGAAACTTTCATGAACTGTTGGAAAAACATATTTTCTGTAGCTTTTCAATGGAATATGTTGTCTGATTGATCAATAGCACAGATAAACTTTGATGTTTCTTTTCAGAGTATATCTCTGGATGGCCTGTCTATTGGCTAAAATTAGTTGTTGCATTGGGCATATATGCTACTTTATGAGGAATAGTGTTACTTTTATGAAACTGAATAGACCAACATACAGTCTTTATATATTTAAAACCATTTTTTCTGTTTGGTAAATATCGTCTTTATTTTTAGACACCTTTATTTATTTTGGCAGCATTTTTTAGTAAATTTGATTTGGATTCTGCTTTGTCAGGTAAAAATATAGCTAGTTTTGCTTTCTTTCTGATTTTATTCACTTGAATATTCTTTTCCATTTTTCAATTATTTGCTTTTATACAAATTTAGAGATAATGTGAGTTTCTTGTTTTGGTTTTCTTTCTAATCATTCAGTGGGATTCCTTGAATGGGAAAATTAATGCTATTCACGCTCATGGTTATTTCAAACAATCTACTAGTTTCTGGGGGATTTTAGGTTTTGGAGTTTTATTTTTTCTGTGTTTTCAAATACATGTATTCTTTTATTTTCATTAGAAGTTTTATTAGTAAATGTTGACTTAGTGGTCATGAATTGCTTAGTTTATGCTAATCTTGGAAGGTTATTATTTTTCATTGATTTCAAGTGTGAAACATGAAGGAAATAACAAACCAGGTTGGCAGTTATATTCTGTCAATACCTAGAAACAATAGTCCAAGATTTCACAATATTTTATGCTTTCTTTCTGGAAATCAAAAATTATCATGGTTTCACTTCATAACTGAATTGGCATGCCTCTGGCTGCTAACAACATTCAGTTTTCGGATATCTTGAGAGTTTAAATGAAATATGAGGTAGAAAAATTCTTCCTGGTTATGTCTTCTTGCATTCTAAATGGTTCTAGTACCTTGATGTTCATAACTTCTCANAATTTGAGATTTGTCAGTTATGTCACTTAAGATATTTTTGATACTTTCAGTATAATATATGTGCAACTTTAACTAGCTGCTTTGTTCTTAAGATTGATCTCTTATTGTTATCTCAAAGATCTTCAATGTTCAAGGCATAATTTAATTTTGTTTTCAGACTTACTATTAGAAGACAATATTTCATCAATATTATGCTAAAACCTGGTAATCTTCCTCCCACTTGATTTAGAATTCCAGTGTAGTTTTCAACAGAGTTTATTTTAAAACTGAATTATTGAAGTTTTAATTCTAAGAAATAGTGTTTGTAACCTCAGAAGACCTAAACAGAAACTGATACATTGTGAATTAGAGGACAACCCAGGTTAAGTAACACTGTATCAAAAAGAAACAAATGACCTCCCTCCCTCACAGGGCTTGGCCTACTTCTCTGAGCTTGTACTCTTAACCATCCCACCTATGGCCCTCAGAAATGTTTCTGTTGGAAACTGACTCCTCATCTCATTCAGGACTATGCAAAACTGTACAATTTGGTGTGGGTGCTGGAGCCTTAAGACTTCAAGGTGGAGATCTCTTAGCTAATGTTGTAGATGTTACAATGGGGTCAAAGAGAACAGTGACTATAGAACAGAGGTGAGGAAGTCCTCAAGTAACAAAAGATGAGGCAGTTATTCCAAAACCAACTGATTTAAAGGATAAATATAAAAATATGAGAGTTAGTTCATATTGCTGTTGCACCTACAGGGTTGCAGCCCCCTACAACTCCTTGGGT
>NW_018393478.1:0-2500 GCF_900095145.1 Mus pahari
GGGCTACACAGAGAAACCCTGTCTCGAGAAAAAAAAAAAAAAATCATGCAAAGTTGACTCTGCCTCTGAAACTGAGTGTCACAGATAGCACAGCCATTTGCTGGTACCCAGCAGTACCCACATTTTCCCCCAACTGATGCATCTTTGATCTTTAATGCCTTTGTCTATTTATCTCTGGGTTTATTATAAGTCAGATCTTTGCTTCAATTTCCTTATTTCATCAAATGGAGAATTAACCACAATCATTGTTTTCCCAGGGAAAGCACTGGATAATGCTGGCGGCAAGAACCAGTATGTCTAAGGAGGCCACTGTGTCTATGGTAGAAATAATAGAGTTGAACACACAGCTGTGGGACAAGGGGAGCAGATGCTACAGTGCCTGGGGCAGCAGGAACACTTGGCTAACGGTACTGTCATTGTTGGTTTATTCGCATCGACTGTGGGAAGGTAGTGTCATCAAAGGCTTCTGCCCTAGCAGATGCCTCTAGCTACGTTCATGAATCAGTGGTTAGCTCCTCTTTTCCATTGAGCAGCTCAATGATACTGTGCCTGCTATTAAAGCATAGAAGCCATTGCTCTGGAAAAATCAGTCAAGGCCAGGCTCTCTCATCTTTGTGACAGAGTTTCTCTGACCTTTTGCTGGTAGATTTAGAAACAGACAGGGTAGCTGGTGTTCATCAAGGCAAAAGACAAGAAGAAACCTCTGACTTTTCTTTCAAAGGTTCCTCTTATGAAACAGAACTGTGAACAGCAAAAATTAACCACCTATAGCACACTTCCTGCATCACTGTAAACTCAGAGGTGCTTTAACTTTGAAGTTGAACTTTAAGCTATCATTCCAAAAGAAAATGAGAGAATGAATCATTTGCCAAGCGTGGTGACACACATCTGGAACCCCAGCAATACGGGGGTTGAGAAAGGAAGATGACTTGTTGGAGGCCAGCCTGGCTACAGAGCAAACTCCTTCGTCAAAATCATGAATGAGGGGCTGAAGGGTTTAGCTCAGCTGGTAAAGTGCTTGCTGGACAGGCAGGAGACCCTGAGTTTGAACCTCCCAGCGCCTATGTAAAAAACGCCAAGCAGGGTCACACACAGCTGTGCCCTGAGTGCATGCAGAGACAGGTGGATCCCAGGAGTTAGGTGACCAGCAAACATAGCCAGTCAGAAAAGGACCAGGTTCAGTGAGAGACCTTGCCTTAAAGATAACATGGAGAATGACTGAGGAAGACGCTCAGCATTGACTCCTGGCCTCCACGTGTGTGTTCACATAATGAGGGTGTATCCACACTCACACAGACATTACACACAGACATAGGTGAAAAACGTTAACAGGAATTCATCTATTCATGTTTCTCCTAAAATGCTGAATCATTTGAGAAAATAAAACTATTTTTGAAACACAAACCTACCATAAATAAACAAAAACATCTAGGCAGTTTGTTCACTTTAAAGGACAGCCAGGGCTACACAGAGAAACCCTGTCTCGAAAAAACAAAACAAACAAAAAAAAATCTTTCCCAACTGGAAGCCTTTGAAGAGACCCCCTAGGACAGAACCTTCAGTGGCTTTGATTCCCCCAGAGTCCAAATGACTGAAGCTCATTCTGCCAACATAGCAAAGTGTTTTCATGGGAATGGTATGTGGGCTGAGATGGTCTCAGACCACTCAGATGCCCCGAGTTCAGTCCTTACTCCCCTGACTCTTGACCATTCCAGAATCATTCTCCTTTGAAAAGAAAAAAAAAGTTTGTTTATGGCCAGTTCACTCTCAAAAAAAGAATTCCAGCAAGATGTCCCTAAGCCTAGCGCCCCATATTTAATCCCTAGAAGCCACGTGGCAGGAGAACTGACTCCCACGAGGTATCCTCTGACTTCTACGTGGACTCTGGCACGTATACGTCCATACACATACACACATATACAGAGGACACCAAGAGGACACTTTTAGACTAACTTGGAACCTCTGTGCTCTTCCTGACTCGTATGGGCTGTTCGTTCTAGAACTGTCTCCTGTGAGCACAGCAGCCATTATCAGCTTAACCAAAACTAGCCTTGACTACACCTGCAGGTAAGCTCAAACTCCAGCTTGTTGATGTAAGGGAAGAAAAGTCATCAGACCTCACCAGAAATCTCAACTGCTCCCTCCCACTAGTACAGCTAAAGCACACACACACACACACACACACACACACACACACACACTGCTGGCTATATATAATTCAGTCCTAGCTACATGTGGTATGGTATGGCCTCTCAGGAGGCACTGCAAATATAGAGTATGAAAAGTGAACTGAAGGAGGGGCTCAATCTATGCAGCTGTGGGGAAGACGTCATCTCTGCTGAGGTGAGATGCTTTGGTGATACAGCTCCTGTAAGTGGTCTCTCATCTATGTTCTATAAGGAAGTCCTATAAGGAAATCCCAGTTGGACCATGGTAGAACTTTACTTTGCTCTCTCACTGTGTCCCTCTCTAGGTGATGTGTACATCTCCCTAGAAACAT
>NW_018393478.1:7795-15422 GCF_900095145.1 Mus pahari
GTGGGGAAAAGCCTCGAAGATATGGGCACAGGGAGGTAGGGGAGCAGGGTGGGGGGAGGGTATAGGGGACATTCAGGATAGCATTTGAAATGTAAATGAAGAAAATATCTTATAAAATAATTTTTTTAAAAAGGAGACTAATAGAAGAATTATTGAGAGCCCACCTGATCTTCTAGGTGTCGGGAGACAGGGAAAGGAACCAGGTGTACTGGCTTCATGGCAGTTGTGATGAGCAGAAATGGGGGTTTGCCTGACTGGACCAGGATGGCTACACATAGAATGCATAGGATGTTCGGGAAGGGCATAAGAATTCCAATAAATACACCAGAAGACGGGCATAGTGGTGCACACCTTTAATCCCAGCACTCGGGAGGCAGAGGCAAGTGGATTTCTGAGTTCGAGGCCAGCCTGGTCTACAAAGTGAGTTCCAGGACAGCCAGGACTATACAGAGAAACCTTGTCTCGAAAAACCAGGAAAAACAAAAAGAAAAAGAAAAAGAAAAAGGAAAAGAAAAAGAATAAGAAAAAGAAATACACTAGGCTTGGGCTTCCAAAAGAGCTAAAGGACACATCAAGTTTGGGTTGCTGAGAAAGGGTAGGAGGACAAACACCAAGGTGGTTCATTGTGTCTGTTCACACACACACACACATATACACACACACACACACACACACACACAGGAAAATGGCCCCTCAGCAAGCAGTCCAAAAGAGCTCCAAAACACCCTGAGGGTTCCATCTTGCTCATGCGCGCCTTCCACTTCCTCCATACTTCCCAGCATTTCCAGAGCTACGGGAAAGACCATCTCTATTTTGGGTGACTTCAGCGCTCCACGGAGTAAAATCCATGGGAACAGTTTCAGATCTTCCATCAAAAATCATTCCTTTCATTCACACCATTGACTTATATGCTTTAAATTTCCATCAGAAATCAATAAGGATGGAAATTTCAGTTTTCTGGCAATTATAAAGTATAAGTTATTTTTTAATAGTCTCATTGGTTATGCTTTAAATAAAAAAAAAAAAGGTTTGGTTTTGTTTTGGACAGGGCTTCTCTATGTATGTAACCTTGGCTGTCCTGGAACTCACCAAGACCAGGCTAGCCTCGAGCTCAGAGTTCTTCCTGCCTCTGCCTCCCAAGTGCTGGAATTAGGGGCGCATGCCACCACCACCCAACCTAAATCCAAAAATTTTAAACAGTAAAGAATGAAGTTGATGCATGTGATGGGCCTCTGAGCATGGCTGGATGTTCTTAGCTGGGTTCCCTGAGGTAGGAAGACCCACCCCCGGTGGCTTCATTCTGACAGCACCATTTCATGGTCTGGCCCTGGGCTGGATGAAGTAAGGGGAACTTTTGAGCAGCAAGCATGAACTCACTCACTGCTCCTTATTTTGGCTGCAGACATAATGTGCCCACTTCCCTCCAGTTCCTGCCACATGGCTTCCTCACCCTGATGGACCATAACCTTGAACTGTGAATTAGATAAATAAACCCTTTCTTCTTTGAGTTGCCTTGTCTGAGAATTTATCATAGCAATAAAAGCAGACCCTAAGGTAGAAATCGCTTCCAAGAAGTGAGGTCACTGCTATAATGAACCTTACCATGTCCTCTTCCTCCTTTGGGACTGTTCTGTAGATGGAATGTGAAAGAGTTTGGAACTTGGGTTTAGAAAGTGGAGCTTAGTGGGCAATTCTGGTGTGATCATAGAAAAAGAATGCTGAGAGAAATGCTCAGTTCCTGGGGTTTCAAAGGGAAACAAGGACTCAATCAGGAACTGAGCTGGGGACCACTTATGTGTTATTTGGAAAAAGGATCGAGCTTCATTCTGACCATGTCCTGAGAATCTAAGTGAAGCTAAATTGAGAGGTTATGAAGTGGTTTGTCTGGCAGAGGGCATTTTAGGAACGTGTCCAGGATGATGCTGAGTTCAGCTGTGGTTGTTAAAGAGATAATGTATAATATAAAAGTGTTCAATTTCTTTATTTATTTTTTGTTTGTTTTTGTCTAGACATGGTTTTTCTGTGTTGCCCTGATTGTCCTGGAACTCACTCTGTAGACAAAGCTGGCCTCAGACTCAGAGATCTGCCTGCATCTGCCTCCCCAGTGCTGGGATTAAAGATGTGCGCCACTGCTGCCACCACCATCTGGCAACTCTTTTTCATCTTTAAGCATGTATATGTATGAGTGTCTGTATGTGGGAATGTGTACATGAGTGCTATGCCCACGAGTCCGGAGGATAGCATTAGAGTTGCCAACGTGGGTCCTGGGAACCAAACCTAGGTCCTCTAAAGAGTAGCAGGTGCAGGTAACCACTGAGCCACCTCTCCAGCCAGATTAAAGTCCAGCTGGCCCTGAAGCTGCAGCTTTCGTTGATGTCCTCTCGCTCCTCCTCCCCCCTAGGGACACAGTGGGTCTGAAAAGGCAGGACTGAGATAAATGGAAGAGGGCAGAGATAGCTGAGAACAATAGGAAGAGTTCCTGGGGAGAGTTCTTCATTACTGGAAATGTTCTAAGGAGGTTTCCAGAATGTTTCCGATGGTTTCCCAGTTCCACAAAACAGACCTAAGGAACAAGTAAAGGATTAAGATTAAATAAATACATGAAATGGCTCCAACAGTGCCAGACACATACAAGATTCACAGCAGGTATCAGGTCCTCCCATGCTGACGGTCTAAGGGTCCACCTCAGCTTTAGTGGACGAACACCAGAGGAAGTAACAAAACACATTCCAGTTTTCCAGAAACTCACAATCTTTTTTAACAGGGCTACTGAGTGAGACAGGCAAGGAAGAAGAAAGGCGGTCTTTGCTCCGCAGCTGCCAGTAGCTCTTCCTCCGCTCGGAATTCGCAGCACCTTCAAGCAGTTATGGGTTTGGGTCTTATGCTATCTACTACTGCCGAGAGGACCGCTCCTGCAGCCTTCACTCCCTCCACCAGGACGTGCTCCACCTGCAAAACACAGCGGTTCATGATATAGAGGGCACCAATCGCAGCACAGCGGTTCATGATATAGAGGGCACCAATCGCAGCACAGCGGTTCGTGATACAGAGGGCACCAATCGCAGCACAGCGGTTCGTGATATAGAGGGCACCAATCGCAGCTGGCACTCTTCCTTCCTCCTGTCCCTCTCTTCCCTTCCAGGATCCAACCTGATTGGAGTACGTTCCTAAGGAAGGAGACCACTGTAACATCCTGGGTCTCCCAAATCTCTAAAGCTTCCAGAGACTCAGCAAAGGGGCGTCTGAAGACAGGTACCCAAAGCAGGACAGTCTCCCTTTCCCCAGGCCATGGAGCCTCTGGCCTTTTTCTTCCCTGGAAGCCATTCAGCATAGGGTCTTCCTCCCAAGTACTAATATATGAAGCAGAGGATTTCTCCGTGGAACAGGCTGCAGCCATTAAACAAAAAGGGATTCTGAGAGACAAGGAAGGGGTGGCTTATTACTTGCCTGTCTGGGGCAGAAAGTAGGTTACAGAGCCAGGCAGGCCAAGTGACAAGAGTTAGCAAATGGCACATCTGTGCTCAATACATAGCACACAGCCACCAGTTGGGCCAACAGAGGGAATGCCAGTGACCTGGTTAATGGCTTAAAGAAAAACTGAAAACCTAGATACTTCTATGTAAACTTTCTACAGTCTCCAAATTTAGCAAATACTAATCCAATAATATATATATTATATATATATAATATATATATAATATATAATATATATTATATATATATAATATATATAATACTAATCCAATAATATAAATAATAATAAATTATTATTAGCACCAATTATATACAATAATATCTTGTATACTGTATGGATACAGCACCTGCCAATAAAGAGCTGGTTGGCCTATAAGCTTAGGCAGGAAATAGAAGGTGGGACCATTGGTAGGGAGAGTGAATTCTGGGACAGAGCCAAGATGGAAGAATTCACCCGGGAATTTGGAGGAGGTCAGAAGCATGGAGGTTGAGCAGAGGCAACCAGCCACATGGCAGAAGGTAGATTAGAATAAATGGGAGATTAAGTTGTGATCTAACCAGGGAACAGCCAAAGCTTATGGCCTAAGTATCTGTAAATACATTTGAGCCTCAGAGTCATTATACTGGGAGCCTGGGGCCTGGGAGGAAAAACTCAGTTTTTACACCCATGGTGGCCCACAGGTTACAGCTTCTCAGCTCCGACAGCCAAGTATCTACCATGATCTATACCCATTTTGTAAAGCAAGGAGGAGCTTCAAAAGAAAGCAACTTAGGGAGCCCACCCCTGGTCTCGAGCTGAGACACCAGTGGGTGATGTTCCTGATGGTGTAATGTTTGTTCACATTGTTAGCACAGCACAACAAACAGTATCAGGAACCTGGTGTCTGCCAAGCTTTGTCTGGCCGTCTTTGATAAGCTTTAGCAGACAATGAGGAGCCACTGAAGGTGCTCGGGGACATACCTGCTGGCTCCTGGGCACACCATATCTGAGGTCATTGACAAAGTGCTCACAGTTCCCCTCAATTAGGCTGTACTGAACTATCTTGTTTATCATGTTTTTTGTGCGCTGGATGATCTTGTGCACCGGCAGCGGCAGGTAGGTGCCGTCCAGCTTGTTGTTGACCTTCCAGGAGCAGCCATGCAGCACATCCTCCAGCCTGCTGTACTTCACCACAGCTCGGTTGCTGAAGATAGAGGTGATGCTCCCTGCCTCAAACTCACCTGAGAACAAGAACAAACGTTGTAAATGCTCAAGGAGTAAAGAAAGGGACAGAATATGCTGGCTCTGCCTAAGACCTTGGCAAAGCCACTTTCTTTGAGATTCTGGATCACACATCAATCTAGAGTGTGTGAAAGGAGAGGGTGTTGTATTAAATGTACCATGGAGGACCAACTCTCCAGAGAGATACTTTACTTGTGGGTGCACATGCATGCATGGAGGCCAGAAGTCAATGTCAAAATAATATTCCTTAATCACGTTCTCCATTGTATTTTTTGAGACCTGGCCTCTCACTGAATCAACAGATCACCTAGTTATTGGCTAGACAGGCTGGCCAGGGAGCTCTGGGGATCACCTGTCTCTGGGATACACAGACTTCTTACATGAGTGCTAGGGATCTGAACTAAGAACCTCATGTTTGTACGGGAAGCACATTAGCAACGACAGCACCTCCACCCCCACTCCACTCCATGCCAAGATATCTTTTGCCCTGAGTTACATGCCCTGTTCACCTCCAGAAGAATCTCTTGTTAGTAACTGTAGAAATGCTTTTTCACGTGGCCCTGGACTAGACCACATTGGCCTGATCCTGTCTTAGAAGCTGAGTCTTGTTTCCTAAGCAGATATCACTAATCTCTAATATCTGTGGGTCATCCCCTAGTAAGGATCTGTCTTGTGCATACAAATGGTTTCATAACAAGCCCCCCTCTCAATCACTGCCAGGAAATGGAGTGTTGGAGACCAGGCTGAGAAAACCCAGGCCTTTTACAGTTTGCATCTGAGAATCATATAGTTCTTTGTTGATAGCTGAGTTGCCCCCTTCTTCCCAGGGCTGTTCGATACCCTCCCTGCCAAGACTGCTCTATCTCCCTCCTCCCAAGGCTACTGTCCTAAACTGACACCTGGGAGGATCCAGGACTCTGAGATTAGCTGCCCAGTTTTCCAGAGCAGTGACACCAAGACTCTGAGAAAATCACAAGAAGTTTCAAGTCTGCAGTCAGCATCCTCCCATTTGTCCTTTGCTCTGTTTCTTGTGATCATTTCTCAACCCCTCCCCATTCCCCCTCACAGTATTTATAACCAAATGTTCAAGCCAGCAATAAATGAAGCCTTGACAACTCTTTGCAGGGCTTCCCTCTTCTTTCCCTCTCATTTCTCACTTTCAGGCTCAGTCCCCCTCGACCCCACAGAATAACTTGTCCCACAGGCCAGGAAAGGTAGCGCCCAATGTGGGGCTTGAGGTACAGATCCTTGCTGGACAGAGACAGGAGACTAGCTCTAAGCAAAGAGTGTCGCGACTAAAGAAGAAGAAGAAATAAAAGGTGAGTAGTAACTTTCATAGAGGAGGCGTTCGCCTTGATCACAGGAAAAAGACTTCCTCTGTAGTTGGATAGTAAAATTCATAGAGGAAGCATTCTCACCGTTCGTGAGAAAAAGCTTTCCTCCATAGTTGGATAGTAAAATTCATAGAGGGAGTTCTCACCGCTCATGAGAAAAAGTCTTCCTCTGTAGTGAAGTGGATTTGTCTCCATCCCATATATAAAAATGGGCCATAAGTTGTTTAAAGAAGTGGTCTTCATCGGAGACCTGAAAGCTTCTCTCAGGGAAAGAGAAGTGAGCATTAAAAAAAAAAAAGAATTTGATAATTTTTTTTATTTTTATAGATTAGACATGTCCTTGGTTTATTATTGATGGCAGAGATCCACCATAAAAAGTGGCTAGACTATGGGACAAGCATTAAGTAAATATGAATTGTTTTTAAAGGAATCCCTCAAGACATGAGGAATATGGGTTAAGAAAATTTGTTCACAGCCAAGAGCTGCTCTAGGTGGGAGGAATAGGGTTTAAAATAATATAAAATAAATATAAAGAGTAAAAAACAAAATAACAGGTGTTAGAAACAATTTTAGCTCAAGCACATTTATGTTGTTCTTAATTCCCAGAAGTAGGAATGGNAAATATATAAATGAAAGAATTTGACAAGTTCAGGAGTAATTAGGAAAGTTAGAAAAGCAGGGCACTGAGAACCAACTATCAGAAGTTACCACTGTGACTCCTCTCCCTTCTCTGGCAGAATTCCCAGAAAAAAAGAGATAAAGAATTAGACTTTAAACATGAGAGAAAAAAAGAGAGAGAGAATAAGTTTCAGAAAAGCAGCTATCCCCTGTTCAGGACCTTTTAGCAAAAGAGAGGAAAAATAAAAATAAGCTATTTCAGAGTTCTCCTAGGAACAGGAAGAAATCGGGAGACATCCTGCTTCCTCTCTGGCTCCTATGGAGATACTCTTAGTTCTGGTTAGGATATCTGGACATCAAGTTCTATTCATTCTCTGTCTATTGTCTGTCCTTGGTGCACCAATTTGTCCATATGTCTGTTCAATTTATGTTTGTTTTTGTTTTGTTGTTTGAATGATTGTTGTTCTGTGTTTCATGTTGGAAAAAATGGTTAAAACTTTATCTGCTGACTGTCCATCCTTTGATTTAGTTTAACTTGTTTAAAAGGCAGTCTCAATTTGCACAGCAGAAGCTGATAAGTTACACTGCACTGTGGCAGGGAGTCAAGTACAGCTGGAAAAGCCCTGCTAGAGGCTGATTATCTACACAAACAGTACTTCCCTCTTGGTCTCCTAGCACAAACAGCCAGCACCAAGAGCCTTCCCACTGGGACTTTTGGACCTCCCCCACCTCATACGTATTTTCTAATTCTGGGGCGTGCCTCTACCACATTAAAGGGATTTATAGTCCACCCCTCTCTAGCAGACAATGGTTATACCGGAGAAATTAAGATTCTGGCCAGTGCCCCTCGAGNNCCAATATCAATCTTGCAAGGGCAACGCTTGGCACAGGCTCTGCCTCTACCTCTAGATACCTCCCACCCAGCGNTAGGCACACGGTACGGCTCTTCTCAGCCAGACTCCTCGGATCTGTACTGGAT
>NW_018393478.1:16542-18237 GCF_900095145.1 Mus pahari
GGCTTTGAATTGTTTCCTAATAGGATTCTCTCACAAAAGGTTCATTTAAGGAGAGATTCATTACAGACTCTTAATGATTTTCAATGCTTGCTAGGGGATATAAACTGACTCTGCCCCTATTTGAAGCTTACAACAGGAGAATTAAAACCTTTGTTTGATATTCTACATGGAGACTCAGATCCATCCTCCCCATGCATGCTGACTCAGGAATCACAATATCTCTGGTCAAGGTCGAACAGGCTATAAATGAACAAAGTATTGGGTATTTCTCTCCAGATCTACCACTCCAGTTTCTTGTTTTCCCTACACTCTTCTCCCACAGGCCTTTTATGGCAACTTAAAACTCTGTTCTGGATACATTTGCTAGCTTCTCCTTCTAAGTATTGCCCACATATCCTCAGCTGGTTGCACATATTCTGCGTCTTGGCAGGGAAGCTGCTCTTAAGCTTTTTGGTAAAGATCCTGACATTATTGTTCTCCCCTACGATGCAACCCAGGTAGTGGCTTCTGCCTTGTCTACCACTCCTCTTGCAGCTGCTCAACAGGCTCATGACCTACATCACCTTAATGTTCATACCCTGAGACTTAAATATTCCATCACCCATGAAAAGGCACAACAAATTGTCCGGCAGTGCAAGGGCACTGGCACCCCTCCTCATCATGGGACCTTATCACAGTCAAAAGCAAAGGGGGCCAAGATGATCACAAAAATGGCCTCAATTCCCCCACTGGAAAAAATTGTTCCTACTCTAATCCAGATACCTTGGACTGGTGTGATCCCCTCGTGATCGAGTTCACAGAGGCTGGAAGAAAATATGATTGGATTAACAAACAAACTCCCTCCAAGAGGGTGGGGGAAACCTGTCTGAGGCCACATGGGGGGATTACTAAAAATGATTTCCAATATTCTCATCAAAAGGAAATGATAGGGCTAGGGGAAGCTCAGTGGATAAAGCATTTGCCCAACAGGCATTAAGATAAAAGTTCCCAATGCTCAGGAAGCAGAGGCAGGTGGATCTCTGAGTTCAAGACAAGCTTGATCTATAGAGTGAGTTCTAGAATCCCAGGACAGCCTGAGCTACACAGAGAAAACCTGCCGAAAAACAACAACGAAAGTCAGGCAAGAAAGGTAGCCACCCATAATTCCAATACTTGGGAAAGAGAGATGGAGAGCACCAGCACTAGATTTCAGCCAGCTAGATTAGACAGAATTGGTGAACTGTAAGGTTCAGAAAGAGCATGACCAAGAAAGATACATGATGTCAACTTCAAGCCTCCACACCTGTGAGTGCATGAAAACATGCATACACACCAAGACTTTGCATGGCTTGCAAAGAAAAAAATTAGAGGACATGGATATGCTAATAATTTGTATATGGACATTACATATTGAAAAGCTGTTGCACTGTATCCCACAAGTATCTACCATTATATCACTTAAGAACAGTACATTTTGATCGTTGCACTGGTGCACTGCCAGAGAGAGAGCGGCCTGCAGAAGCTTCTGGGAAAGATCCCTTTTGTGGCTCCAGTCACCCAGCACTTTTCCAGCCCCAGGAGGGGTGTCCGCACGGGAGGAGTCTCAAGGCCTCAGCCAGAAGGAGGACAATCTTTGCTCCTGTGCACTGCCAGGGAGAGGGCAGCCTGCAGAAGTGACACAGCTTCTGGGAAAGATCCCGTTTCTGGTTCCAGTCA
>NW_018393479.1:0-3124 GCF_900095145.1 Mus pahari
TTTCACTGGTGTGACATAGTCCACACTCTCCATTGCCTGTGAATCTCAGTGACTATAAAGTTGAGACTGCCTATTCCTGACTAGGATTCTGTAATACAATGTTCTGTNTGTCCCCATTAGCTCTGATTATACTTTACTGGTTGTCTCATTGTGAATCTTCTGATACCATCCAACATCCTTTCTAATTGTGTTCACATAATCACCTTTTTAAAAAATTCAAAGAAGCA
Source organism: Mus pahari (assembly GCF_900095145.1). Classification (NCBI taxonomy): domain Eukaryota; kingdom Metazoa; phylum Chordata; class Mammalia; order Rodentia; family Muridae; genus Mus; species Mus pahari. The sequence continues at coordinate 228 of NW_018393479.1, forward strand.
AATTTGAGCTAAAGGGTTTCCTTCCAGGTATTCACAAACAAGAGTGATATCATGGAGCCTAAGAAAGAATTATCTAATGTATTTACCTACCTATGTTTATTACATTGTCTATGGACACCAGTTGCAGAGCCCCAGGTTAGAGAGTTTTTACGAATTCCTCCAGGGCCTAGGAGCAATCTGAAAAAAATTAAGGAAAAATAATTATAAATAAACAACAAACCTCTCCATTGACTAGAGAAATAAAAGCAGGCAGAAATTTGATGTGCTGGTATGCACGGCACTACACAGTCCACATTATCTATGTTTAACACAGGACAAATATGTTCATTTTGATGGGAGTCTTCTTCTTCCTCTGCATTGCCCTTCTCATGGCAAACTACACTGATCCCATGTGCTTTTGGAGAATAAACCTGAATGAAATCAAAGATAAAGATTTGGATTCTACTTGTTCCTTCATCCTTGGAGCAGTTCAGATGCCTATGGAGAAAGATTATTTCAACAAGACTCTGAATGTCCTGTAAGTGCATTTGTATTTTCCACGTAAATGACATCTAGAATATTTCGTGTGTGGTCTGATGTTGAAGATTAGGCAAATCCTTCAGTATACTGAAATGTTGCTAAATCTGAACACAAAGAAACAACTTTATTTTTTTTACAAAATTAATCCTAGTTTCTCTCCCCTGTTAATTAATCCAGTGAAAGTTTTGTATTTCTTTAAATCAGGTGACCTCTGACTTAAAGACTGGAAGCTGAGGAAAAAAGGACTATCTGCATTGATTTTTCACATAAAGTCCTCCTACGAACAGTTTGTATTGCGCTCTAGATAGGGATGACTTATTGAATTTGATCCCATAATATTTCACTATGATTTACTCCAAGTACAAGCAAATATATTGTCATAAACTCTCCTAAAAATACTTCCATCAGTTTGTTGCTCCTAGAGCTTATGCTCATTCCAGTAATATTCATGGCATATATTGTTGTCAAGAACTTTACATATATAAACTGATTGCCTCAAATTCATTGCATGTGGTCACTTCTTGCCTTGTAAATCTTCTTCCAGTTTAGAAAGAGAAGATCTTTAGACTCAGAAATTCACATTTCATATGAATGTCTGCATGGACATTTTTGTAGCTATATGAGCATGGAATGTTTAGTTCATTAGAGGGCAAGACATCCAAGTGTTTTAAATATAAATTCCAAAACACTGTGGCTTTGTGCTTCACACTATTCATGTATGATTCTGCACTCCCCCTTTAGAGTAAAAGATATGTGGAACATATGGAATCCATTGATAGGTTTACATTCATTGAAGAGTGACTCTATCAATAATGCTAGTTATGCCTTTTCACTCTCATAGGTGACATCTGTGATGTGGAAAAGTTGGAATATTTGAGAACAGTGATACAGGAATTTTCAATTAGTTTATTGGTGCTTATTTTAGAAACATGTCATCTCTTTTCATGTTAATCTCTGATCCTTTTATGATATTTATATCTTGTGGATCTTTATTCAGAAATTTTAGTAAATATAGGTGAACATGTTAGCAATATGGTATCAATATCCAGTTTTGTGTATTGCTGATAGTTTTTTTTAAATAGAGCCATTTAGACAACTGAGCTACACAGACACCTTAAGAAACTGATGTTTCCTAAAGTTTAGTTGTAGGAAGTAGTTTGAACATTGCACAAGGTCTATGCTCCAATTTTTTTATGTATTTGTAAAATTATTAATTTTGATTTTTCATGTGTGGTAATAAACAATATTTGAAAATGGCATGTTTTATAGACTATAGAATGAAAATACCACATGGGTACAATTTTTGGCGGAAAGTTTTTGTATTTACTTCAGATTTAGTCACTAAATATAAAGGTGAATATTCAATGTTCATTGATTAGATTATATGAAATGTCAAGAATGATACAGGAGATACTATTCTTTACATAAACGTAAACACAAAAACAATATGATATTCTATTGCCACTGTCTTTGGCATACTTTTATTTAAAAAATGAACATATTCTATACAATTTACACAAAAATCTCTTCTATTTAATAAGCATATAATAGTGGCACATACAAAATGCCATCTCATCAGTTTCCTTATTTTCGTAGTTCTCAGTAGGATGCTAGTGTTGTATTAGTGTTACTGGAAAGGTTATCAAGAGTGTTTTCTGGAAATTAAATTATAATGATGAGAAGTACCAGCTGGTTAGTGGTGGTGCAAGCCTTTAATCCCAGGATTTGGGAAGCAGACTCAGGTGGATTTCTGAGTTTGAGGCCAGCCTGGTATACAGAGTGATTTCTAGAACAGTCAGGTATATACAGATAAACTCTGTCTGGAGAAGTCCAAATGAAAATAAATAAATGAATGAATGAATGAATGAATAAATAAATAAGAAGTATCCAGAACGAATATATCACATTTCTTTGTAACTAGAAAGTAGGCAAATGTGTATACCTTTGCATTTGAAGTGAGAAGCAAAGTATTGCTCTCTTATGACCTAAATAATCCTTGCACATATACATGCAATCATATGAATAGACATTTATCATTCATCAAATGCATGTTTGATGTTTGAATTTACTTAATAGAAAATCTTTAGAAAACATTTTCTTTCACCAAAAGATTGAACGAAAAAATAACAAAAGGAGGATAGATATGAGGGGACATGCTAAGAATATTAGCCACTCATTAAAAGGGATTGTTAGTACAGGAACCAATGTTGCTGCAGAGAGACTATTATGTACTGCCAAATCATATTTTCAGTAACTTAACTAATTCAGTTATTATACAAGAGATATCATAAACTCAAAGGGCCTCATAACACATGTATTTCTATATCGCTAAATAATTTCAAAAATGAAGACATGATCAGAATTACAATTTTGTTTAT
>NW_018393480.1:0-4599 GCF_900095145.1 Mus pahari
GCTGCTGAGAGATGTAACCTAACACACAGCTTCTCAACACTCTGAGCTGAAGTAACTGCAAGTGGATTGGACATATCTGCAAAGGAGTCCCCTCTAGTCTACTAACTAGATTAGGTTAGTCTACTAACCTCCCAAAAGGGTATGAATTTATATAGGAATTTATGTGAGTTTATCCATATTTGCTAGTGTGAAAGTCTTTCCTACTGTGAGGGCGACTCTCTTCGCTGGTTTAAGAGAAGTTTATTGCTCCAAACTCCCCCAAGCTTAGCAAGCAAGAGACATCTGGACAAGAGGGAAAGGCTCTAGCAATGAATCCTTTACTTAATCACCCCATTCCCTTTCCTTAGAGAACTTTCATAGGAAACTTTTTAGAAGAACTTGGAAATAAAGACTAAAGACATGTTTAAAAGTGTCCCACGTTTCTTCTGTGACTTCAACTAGCAGGCTGGAAGTTAGAGCAGCTCAGTTTCTGTGGAGATAGAACAAAAGCTACTCACCTAATCCCCTGCTGTTTTAAGGGGGGGGGGGTGCTAAATACCAGAGATTGCAGCATCCAGCCTTGCCTCAGAGGAACTCGGGCAGGTCAGCTACAGCTGCAAAGCGACTGAGACTTAAGATAGGCAAAGGTCTTATTACTAACCAGCAACCCTAAATATAACTGGAGACCATGTCTTGTCACCTCAGACACTCTTTCCCCCTCTGCTGCCTCAAGAGGAATCAAGAAAGCCCAGGGCTGGCCCTCTGCATCAGGTCACCCCGACTCCAGCTGCTTAGACCCCTGCTCCTTCTGGTTAAGGGCAGTGATCACATGCTCACCATGTCGCCACGCTGTAGATCGCTGGCAATTCCCTAAGGCCTCTGGCAGCAGAGATCAAAACACACCAGATCAATCTTTCAAGCCAGCTCAGCAACGGAGAGGAACAGAGAACACGGAAACAAGCCACCCGGAAGGACACGCCTCCATTTCCATTGGCGGGCCTGCTCGGAGGCCCTGAATGGCTAGTGAGTCTTGATTGACATGACCACCTCCCTAAGGGTTAGAGTGCGCTGAAGGCACACAGCACAGGGCTTCCTGGCTCAGGTTTCTTATCCAGGAGCTGACCCTCTTCAGATCTGCAAGACTTTGTTTCAGTCCTGTCCTCCAATAGTCTATCTTTCTGTCATCCAGAACTCAGCAGCAATTTCTTCTTCCTGCTCCTCCAAGGCCGCGGCCGATGGTTCTCCTCCTCCTCGCTCCGCCCCCCTCCTCCTCCAGGGAATCAAGATCCACACCTTGCATGGTACATGATTCAACTTGGAGCAGAGTGAACTATAGGTTCCTCGGATATTTACAATAAAGAGTGATTTTAGGACACAAAATGAGATGTTTGCTTCTCTGATTTTACACCGACATCAGGAAAACCGCAGCTAATGTGAAATTGCTACATATGATTCTCCAGACAACCCTGGGAGAATAGCAGGGAATGGATGCCAGTCACTATGGAGCACTCTTGTTAGCCAGCACATCTTCTTCAGTGGGAAAGTGAAAGAACATATCTGTATTAGTAAAGATTTTCCAGATGAACAGAACTCAGAGCATTGATCTCTCTAAGTATGCAGAAAGTGGATAGATAAGACTGGCTCACAGAATGTGGCCCCACTAGTAAATCAACGACTTTACCAATGGAGAGTTGAAGAAATCAGAAGTGCCTGTACGTCTCAGCTGGTCTTCAGCATGTAACAGAATTCCAAAGACAGAGCCTTAATGCCAAAAAAATAAAAAGACCTTGCTAGCCAGTGTGTGGGAAGAAGAGAAAGAGAAAGAACTACCATCTTCAGTACCCTTTACATATGTAGGCTCACTGCAGAAGTTCTTGCCTAGATTAATTTTTTTTCTTGTCAATCAAATCCTCCATAGTAAAAAAGGGTTTTCCCATCTTAAATGTTGAAAATAAGAAAAACCCTTCACAGTGCCTATATGTTTGGTTTTAGGTAACTGAACTCATGTAAGTACACTATTTTGAACTAATTGCATTAGTGTCAACCACAGTTGACAGAAACTTCAGTTCTTCGTGCAGATTCTGGGGGGTGGGGGTTCTTTTGTTTGTTTGAGACAGGGTTTCTCTGTGTAGCCCTGGCTGTCCTGGAACTCACTTTGTAGACCAGGCTGGCCTCAAACTCAGAAATCTTCTTGTCTCTGCCTCCTGAGTGCTGGGATTAAAAGCGTACACCACCAAGTTCAGCCAGATTCTTTTTTTTTTTTTTTTTTAAAGATTTACATATTGTTTTTATGTATATGAGTACACTGTAGCTGTACATAAATGTTGTGAACCTTTATGTGTCTATTGGGAATTGAATTTTTAGGGCGTCTGTTTCACTCTGGTCAGCCCTATTCACTCCATCTATGCTTGCTCTGGCCCAGAGATTTAATTATTTTTATTATGCACAAGTACACTCTAGCTGACTTCAGACACTCCAGATCTTATTACTGATAGTTGTGAGGCACCATGTGGTTGCTGGGATTTGAACTCAGGACCTTCGGAAGAGCAGTCAGTGATTCTGCCCGCTTAGCCATCTCCCCAGCCCCTTTATCCAGATTCTTTTCTTTTCTTTTCTTTTCTTTTTTCTTTCTTTTCTTTTCTTTTTTTTTTTTTTTTTTGGTTTTTTGAGACAGGGTTTCTCCGTATAGTCCTGGCTGTCCTGGAACTCACTTTTTAGACAGGCTGGACTCGAACTCAGAAATCTGTCTGCCTCTGTCTCCCAAGTGCTGGGATTAAAGGTGTGTGCCACCACGCCCGGCTACTTTATCCAGATTCTTAATCGCCTGGTCTGCAGACCAGAGTAATGGCCAATCAAGGTATTATCAAGATGGAAAATTGGTGACCTCACTACTCATTGCTAATGTCTAGTACAGCCATACCAGGAAAACTTTCACCTTCAAAGCCTAGCCTAGAAGAGATGCAGCACTGTCTTCCCATCACTTGGCCTTAGGGACAGGATTAGATGTTCAAATCAGTTATCAATTACATAGCATGAGCCAGCCTGGGCTTCAGGAGACCTTGTCCTAAGTAGAACTTGTAAAAGAAATGGAAAGAAATTCTTATGCCTGGAAACATCACAGAATGAAAACAAGAGCAGTGCAGCATTTAAAGGGAACCAATAATTGACTTTATACAATATAAATATAATTGAAAAAAACACATTGCCATTCGGACTTTGAAAAGGAGCTGTCTATTCCCTGGTAGAAGGAAAAGCTTTTTTCAAATACTGTTTGACCTTGCCTCTATGTGGATTGGTGGCTGCTGAGACCTGTAACTTGACACACACAACTACAGCCAATGAAGGCCTGTGTTTTCAATTTCTGAGCTGACTTGATTATATCAATGAGGATTGCACATATCTCCATAGGACAGTAGTAACCTGACTGCAATTTGAGGATTCATTGGCTTAACTGACATCACAAATCCTACACCCACCAATCTAGTCTGCTTTCATTTACCAAACATGAATTAAGGCATGCTACAAAATTATAAAATTACCTCCATGCCAGCATCAGGTCCTTTTTTCATTATGGGGACTCCAGCAGCTGATTACCCACCCTGTTTCCCCCATTACTATACACAATAAACTTCTTCCTATCCTGATCAGAATGCAGAAGCTATGCCCCTCATGCAAATCCTTTTCCTCTTGACTCAATAAACACTTGATCACATGACTCAAATGCATGATTTTAAAACACACTGGTGGTACAGATGTTAACTGAAAAATTTAGTTGGTTTAAACAATAGGATAGCAATGTTACTGCCCTGAGAAATAACAGAGTGGAATGAGAACTACATGGCTCACCACAGGAAACCTTGTCTCAGAAATAATTCTCTGAAAGGCTGGAATTACAACAGGTAGAATTAGCATCCTTTCATAGGAAGAGACCACTCATTCATCTTTGACTGATGCCCAAAGAAGAGCCAGCCTAGAACAGAATTTTTAGTTCCAAATAGGATGTTATACATAAGTCTGTCTTAGGTTTGGGCCCCATAAGTCTGTCTTAGGTTTGAACAAAACTCATTGAGACAGATGGAAATTTACAGAGGAAAAGGACATTCTAGTCGATAATGTGTGATCTAAAAGTAGCTTGAAAAGATGTATCAATGCCACAACTCTCCATATACAATGGACAGAGAATACAAACAGAAAACGTCAAGGAAACGTCACCTAACAGCACTGTGGTTACCGTTCTTACATGAGCATGTCTGCTGAGCCTAAGAATAAGGCTGCTTTTCTTACTGAGCAACTTGGTTCAGAGGAAAGGCACAGGTGCTTCTCTGTAGGACCAGAAAGAAGTGCATCCTGAATTCTGTGTGTCTCAAGGCTGTGACATCTCTGTCGAAGATTCTAGATTTTATACTTTATTTTAATTTTTCATATGTGAGTCTTCTGCTGGGACATGTCTGTGTGCATTACCTACGGTCGTCAGAAAAGGGCACTATATCCCTCTGGATTGCAGTTACAACAATTGAATTACAGTCATGGGGTTTTTTGGAATGTAACCTGTATTGCCTGGAACAACATCCAATGCTCATAACTATATCTGCATTTATTATATTTTTCTTGTAAAATTAA